>NW_018020715.1:400604-405431 GCF_002006095.1 Pseudomyrmex gracilis
TTTTTTTTTTTTTTTGTGAAAAATTGTATGCGTATCATTTGGCGCTCAAATTCACATTTCAAGTTTCGCATTGTCGTAACGTGTGTGTAGTTTTTGGAAAGTTTTCAAATCACCGCGCTGCAACGAAGAGAAACATTTGTATCTTAATTTAATGAAGTTTTTTTCTCAAACTCTCATCGCCGTTTTAATTCGGTAGACACGACAGTTGCAAGGTGGACAGCGCGGAAAAGAATGGACAGACTTCACAGAGAAAGGATGAAGGGAAAGAATGAAGGGAGTGTTATTAAGCCAACTCCTTAAGAGACTTACCGTTTACCTTTTTATCCACGGGTAAAGTTAATTTTTTAATGTGCCCAGTGAAACTTGCTTTGGTATCCTTCTAGCGTTCTTATCGTTTCTCCCGCTTGTCCTTCGTGCTCTCTTTTTTTTTTTTCTTTTTTTCTACCTCGCCTCATTTTCTTGTCGCCACCGGAGGTGGAGGTCCTTTGAAAGACCTTCAGCGAGCTCGGTAACCGTCATGAGGATTTCCAAGGACACCTTTTACGACGTTGCCGGATCAGCTTTTAATTAATGTCGGACGCGCCCAATCCTCAGAAGATTCTGCAGGTGCTTCTGAGTTATTAAACTCTCGTCTATCTTTAAATCCTTATATACATATATCTGTATTGCATTAATGTGTATTATTGAATGCTACTTTCGGCTCAAAGTTTTGTGATTTAATCCTAAAAACATTTAAAATCTTATGTAAGAAAAGATATTAAATATATTAAATTATATTAATTAGATATAAATTAGAAATTATATTAATTAGATATTTAAAAGATATTAAATTGTTTTAATAATTTTATATTATACGTATACATGTACGTAGCGTAATTAAAAAAAATATGTTGTGCAGTAAATAGCAATACGTATCTTTTGTATATAAAAATGTTTTTTTTTTTTTTAAGTCAAAAGTTTTATTGAGATAACAATCAGTGGGTTTTCTGCGGAGACAAAATTACATAAAACTGTTTTCATATCGAGACAAAACCAATTTCTGAAGCCGTTTATATAATAAACTATGTAATTATAAACTTTCTCGCACTCAATATTTGTAACAAGAGAACAATAATTTTTTATGTTTACACGAGCTCAAAATATGATCATGTATATATGAAAGCAGTAAATGCAAACACGAAAATAAGCAGAAATTGTTGCGAAAATCACAATTATGGAAAAGTGGAAACGTTGTTCGATAAATAATTCAGTAATCAATTTATATCAACTTCTTTAGCGATATAACGACCAAACTGTGTGTTTGCATTAGCATTCGGCTAGTCACTCGGCAAGACTTTGATTTTGTTTCTGACACAAGCACGTGACTTGTGCCTTGATTACTTGCAGGATGCTCAATTTTTAACTTATCTGAAACTCGAAATTCTTTTTTACATGGAAGTATCGTACGTAGAATATTGATGGAATTATTCACATTAGTGCGCGTTTTAAGATCGATAAAACACGCACAAATCAAGACGTTATTTTATCATGCAATTTAGTCGGAGTTTATTCTTCAGTCCAAATCCAAAAAAATTTTGTTAAAGATGTTATTTCATATTAATCAAGTGAATTTATTCCCCCCCAAAAAAGCCTTATCCTATTTGAAAAGTGCAACGTGGAGATTCGTACAAATCGGGTGAAGTTTTCTGCAAGAGGAGGACCAACCAAAAACTATTACTTCTTTCTTCCAGACGGGGGAAGTTTTCCGCGGACTCATTATCTCGAGTAATGAGTTCGTTGCTGTTTCAAGGATTATTTTTGGAACGCTTCGTTGAACTTAATATCCTCTTAATGTAACGTGCGGTTATTACAAAACTTTCCGGCAACAGCGGTATAAATCTCCGTGTTTTATAATTATCGTATGTGCGCCCGGTAAATTAGTCGGCGTCGCTAATATCTGAATATTTGCGGCAGACTCTTTCCCCCCCCCTTTCTTTCCCCTCGTATATAAAATATAACACATAATGCGCATTATGGGGATGCTGTTAATAATGCGTTGCCAAATACCTTGAGCGAATTGATAATTAATCATGCCCAACGGTAACTTTAATGCTTTGCTCGTTCAAATGATGATTAATCGGGACTATAACTTCGTATTAATACAATTAACATATTTTGCATTAAATTGCATGAAAGAGATAAATCTGTATATATATATATATATATATATGTATATGTAGAGGAGAGTTTTCATACATAACGGAATTGTTTCAAGTATATAATAACAAATTAATAATTTATTACGTAAGAGCATTTATATTTTTGTCATAAAATTTTATGTTATTCGTATATTTTACATTATTCGATCTCTGATGTTTTTTGTTTATTACGAGATACCGCTTTTTGTGCGTATATCGTGTGAATTGTATTTATTTATCAATATTAATATCGAATTTTGAACTGTATCAACATGTGACCAAACTTTTAATCACTCGTGGAAAATATAGATTCAAAGCTGTCTTTGTAACGTACAAATATAATCATGTTCGTATATGATGTGATTGTGACAATATAAATAATATAGAGTAAAAGACCCAATTACTGTCACCTGAATAATAAACTCTGGACGTTAGTGAATTGTTTTTACTACTTATTTATCAAAAACATGTGTTTTTTTTTCTTATCTGGTTATTATTCGATGTCTCTGATATAAGAAACAAAATAATACCGCCTCTCAAAATCTCTAATTTTATTTATAAATTTAATAATTAAAACAGAACGATGCGAGAGCTATTACTGTCACCCCCTAAAATGAAAGAAATGAGACAAGAATGTTGAGTGCTGGATTTTTTGTTATATTAATTGCACTTAAAATTCTAGATTGTTAGATTGTTTTGCATAACTTTTTAGGATTTATTTAATATTTTAAATAAAATAGCTTAGGGTGACAGTAATTGGACAGGTGACGGTAATTGGGTCTTTTACCCTACATACTCGCAGTGTCGAGAGAGAGAGAGAGAGAGAGAGAGAGACCACGTTTTTCAAAAACTCGTATGTTGAAAAAAAAAGTACTTTTAATCAAAGTTTACGTATTTTTCATACTTATGACACAAAAAGATACTTCTCGACTGATCTCACATCGCCTGTATATTTACATTTCTTTGTTCCGACTTAATACTTGATAATTAACTCCTGAAGAGTTGACGACGGCGGGAAGCTGCCAATGAAATTATGAAATGCGTGGCATCGCAGAAACGCGAGGAGAGAAAGACTGGAAGGAGAAAGAGACACGGGGAGGGGGGGTTGAGGAGCTAATGGATTTAACAGAATTTGAAGGACTTTAGCCAAAACGACATTTACCTTGCGAAGAGCTGAACTTTACGCTTGGACGCCGCAAATTGTGTTAGTTTCGTTGCCTTTGTTGTAACGCCAGCGTACCGGAATTATAATCGAGTTAACCTTTATTACCTGCCAGTAACGACACAAGATATATATATATATATATATATATATACATCGCTGAGAAAAATATCGCATTAAGTTACTCGAGGATTGTCAGAATCAGCTGACTGTTTTTTTTTCTTCTCTCGCAATTATACAAGAGTGAGAAGTTGAATGTTCGACATATATCAATTGGCGATATATTCAACATGTGTTTTTTCGTCAACCCTAACCCTAACCCTAACCTAACCCACGCGATCCGGACGAAATATTAACGGAATCGAGCCGAGAGGATCGCGCGTCGCAGCTATAATTGAATTTTCCGGGAATGGCATCGTAAAAGACCTGGTCGGATCCTTCGGGATAGTCGAGGCGAAAGGTACAGGACCTTCGCCGGGAAAGTATCGTATATGCATAGGGATAATTTGATATTCGGGATTCGGGAGCGAAGAGCCTTTAACACTTTAACGACATTTTTAGGAGCTTAAATTTGTTATTTTATATCCCCCGAAGAAAGATTTACGGGGGAGTCATACGCACACGTTTCGCGAAGCGAGTCGCGGATGTGGAAATTTTTCTTTTCATCATAGCTGTGTGTATCCGCTGTGGTTTGTAAAAAAAAAATAAAAAAACGGTTTCTCAAGCAATTTGTTTTTTTCAAGGTTTTAACATGCATCTTGTTACACAAAGCTTAATTATTCGAAAACACTATGGCATCTCGAATAATAAAGAGCGCCATGGCACGAATTACCTTCTTCCCTTGCGCCCGGGAGCAACAACGCCGCGCTCCGCGTAAAAAGCGCGGGCGCGGCAAGAGTATTGTCTACGCGTCGCATTACGGACTTGAAATCTTTCTCTTGTTTTCCCGAGAGGTTCTGCGCGAAGACCATAAAAATTTTGATGTCTATCCGCAAGACACCGGAGAGAGAGAGAAGCCAATCCTCTCGGCAACGGAAGGCGAATAAAGCTCTCTCCGCCGCCATTTTCTTACGACCTTTACGTATCTTGCGTGGCGCGCGCGCGATTTTGTTTTGCCACAAAAGTCCGCGGATATACAACTGTGCGGACTCGTTTTCGGACGTTTACGCGGTGGATCCAGAGAGAAACTCGAGAAGGTAGATAGGGGGGGGGGGGAGTGGGTATAACCGTAATACGAGGAACTCTGAAGGACCGTCGTGGACAGTCCAGCTTATGAGAGTTTATCACCGAAGGTACATGGCGAAGTTGGGAACATCGCGCGCGCGCGCGCGCGCGCCATTCCGTCGCAATGAGGCGCCTGTAAAGTTTTTGGGGAATACGAGATGTTGCCAAGTCGCGAAACCAGAAAATATCGCGCGGATACGCAAAGTTCTATCGCTCTCTTCCTCTTCTTCTTCTTCTTCTATTTTCTTTTTTTTTTTTTTTTTT
>NW_018020715.1:406696-423190 GCF_002006095.1 Pseudomyrmex gracilis
TTCCTTTTTTCCCGCTAAAGTTTTAAAGTAAGATCTAATTCTCAGATCAGACTGCGCATTGCAGGCTCTGATAGGCTCAAAATAAGCTCTGATAGACTCAAAGTAGGAGTAAGAGAGAAAGTAGATCCTACTTTGACGCTGCTGTACGTCCGAAATTTTCTTTTTTCCCGCTAAAGTTTTAAAGTAGGATCTAATTCTCAGATCAGACTGCGCATTGCAGGCTCTGATGGGCTCAAAATAAGCTCTGATAGGCTCAAAGTAGGAGTAAGAGAGAAAGTAGATCCTACTTTGACGCTGCTGTACGTCCGAAATTTCTTTTTTTCCCGCTAAAGTTTTAAAGTAGGATTTAATTCTCAGATCAGACTGCGCATTGCAGGCTCTGATAGGCTCAAAGTAGGAGTAAGAAAAAAAAGTAGATGCTACTTTGACGCTGCTATACGCGTCCGAAATTTTCTTTTTTCAAAAATTGAGGTTCAATGTAGACGCCAAATTTCGACTCGGGCATTCTCATCCAATTACGCGATTACGAAGGTGTCATGTAAATTTAGCCGAGCAAAATGCGGAATGAAACGCTCTAATACCGATTTATAGTATTTTCCGCTACGTTTCTGACGTACGTACGTACGTATACACATAGGCTGTTTGTTTAAAGCACGGACTTGAGAGTCCGCGCGGCGTTTGCTGCCACGAAGCAAACTGCATGAATGCACCTTAAGTCCGAATAATACACGTAGGATTTTCGTAAGTCTTGCGGAATGACGCTCCCGACTCAAGTTATATCTCGTAGGAGATATATCGTCTCTCTACTGTCTTCCGCGCTATCAACGAAAGCGACATAAGACCGAGAAACGCCAGATTCCCACGTATCATCGCGGATGGATAAATTTACTCAACGCTCTGTGTCAGCATAGAAAGAAGGACGTAGACTGCTTCAAGACGACAGATTGCGCGCAAATGCGATAGAAGATCGACGAATATCTCGCACATATTGCCCTTGTATTTTCGCGTGTAAAAAGTACAATAAACTTTGTTGCGTTTTTTTTTTTTTTAACCCTCTATGGGCCGAATTTTTTTTTCAGAGGCATTATATAATTAAGACGCATACATCATCTTGTGAAAAAAACTAAAACTCCAATAATATTGTTGTTTGTTTGAATGGGTTCTTAACGATATTTCAAAATTGTTTCGGTTGTAGTTGGGGCAAGTGTGAACCATTTGCAGGGTGTTTTGCAATAAATAAATCTGTTAATTTTATTTTCCAAACGTTTCGGCTTTATTTTTAACCTTCTTCAGTGGATTTCTGTATAAAAAAAACTAAAACTATTTGGTAAAATGTGGATATATTAGCTTGTGACTTGAAAGTTACACGGGCCCATAGAGGGTTAATCATTTTTTTACATCAATACACGTCAGATATACTGCGTTTTGATTGCACTGGAGTGTGTACTTAATATAGTAGTTCTTATCGTAGATCTTTTATCGTTTCGAATGTGTATAGAGAGAGAAAGAGAGATTCTCGAATTCCTTTTCTTTATTTTTTTTTAAATCTCTCAAAAATTTCTCTTGTGCGTGTTTTTATCGAATTCTATAACATTTGATCCGCACAGTTTTTTGGATTTAGCTCGTTCTTTTAGTTTGAAATATACACAGATCACTTTATATATCTTTAGATACAAGCTTTTCGTGGGGAGAAGAAAGGTAGGGATTCGCTAAAGTACATCGTTCTTTTTTTTTGGAGGGTCCCGAGATTGGCTCAGGGGAAACCTTAACCTTCTCTCAAGGTCTCAACTAAAGGCGCGTGTCGGCGGACATATAGGAAAAGAAAAATGACGTGCATATGTCTTTCTCTCGCGCTGTTATTTTTTTTTCGGGAAATATAGATCATCAATGCGGTCAGATCTGATATGCAATATCTTTTAGATGAGATGTATTTAACCATCTTTACCCATTTAAAAAAAAAAAAAAAAAATATCTTACGAAAGAAACGCGTATTTTACGTAGCTATGCGCGCGCAAATTTCAAGAGATACTTCACCGTACGTAAGAAAATGAAAATTACCTTTATGAATATTTAAAAAGCGAATAGTTTTGCGCGAAGAGAAATGAGACTTTAAATTCTGAACGTTGAGGGAATAAATGTTTAAATAATAACCGGCTTAATGGATAATTGCGGTATCACTTATTTTTATTCATGGAATTGACAATTCTTGGCTGTTTCGGGAAGACCATATGAAATTATTTATAGCGCGCGAAGCTCGTGTGCGGCGCAAGGTTGATTGATATATAATAATAATTTTGGTGTGTGTAACGCTTCAACAATTTAAAAAATATTTAACTGAACAATGGCTCTTAGAAGCAGACACACAGATGTAGAAGTGCAAAATTTTGACTTTGTTTATTATAAAAGTAATGTAGAACGTTTTCGACCTGTGGTTTAGGTCATTTTCAATACAATCTAGAAGTGTAATAATTATATAATATATAAAAAAGCGCTAATTATAAAAAGGTCTAAAGTTAAATAGACTTACAAAGAGTGTTGGGTAATAAACGCCGGTGTCGACAGACAATAAATGTTATAGCGAGTCCGCAACGTACAAGTAAGAACTGACAAACTGACGACACACTGCCCGAGTCGAAATTTAGCGTCTACGTTAAACCTCAATTTTTCTTTTTTTATGTAGGAGTAAGAGAGAAAGTAGATCTTACTTTGACGCTGCTATACGTCCGAAATTTCCTTTTTTCCTGCTAAAGTTTTAAAGCAGGGTTCAATTCTCAGATCAGACTGCGCATTGCGGGCTCTGATAAGCTCAAAATAGGCTCTGATAGGCTCAAAGTAGGATTAAGAAAAAAAGTAGATGCTACTTTGACGCTGCTGTACGTCCGAAATTTCCTTTTTTCAAAAATTGAGGTTCAATGTAGACGCTAAATTTCGACTCGGGTGTGCAAAGAATTTATATACAAAATTCAAAATTAAGACAACCGTCGTGTACAAGTTATTCGGAGTTATCAACAAGCGGTAAGCAAACTTTGTCCAGGTTTTCCGTGTCACTATGTTTTTTTGATTGATATATATTTTGACAACCAATAGCCACTTACTCGGTGCAATTCCGCTGATTAACAGAGGCCGATATGCCCGAGCGATTTTCCCGCGTAAGTTACAATAACCGGACTCTTCTGCGATTATTAAGGCGATAATCCGAGATATCGCACACCCCGGAAAGTTTATAACCGCGTCTCCCATCTCTCTGTGCCTCGTGGGCGAATTCAAAATGCGCGCCACCGGCTAATCCCGGATTACACGGAGTGCGAAAAGATGTTCGCGCAATATCCGCGCTTGCATCTAACGTCGTTTAAATATGATTGCGTTGATTTTTCAGACTAGAAGAAATATTTCCAAAAACGCGCTCCAATGTGTGTATAGCGTTCGTTAAATTGTGTACAAATTTTATCGAGGATTTTTTTTTTTTTTTTGCAAATCTTGTCACACGAAGTATAACATCGGCAATCGCGTTCTCGTTTTCCCAGAGTTTCTTGTTTAAGTCCGATCGCTGCAGGGGGGGGGAAGTGCACACAGTCCCGAAACGGAAATATTAAAAAGTTTTTGACGCGAGATTGGAAATAGACGAAAATTCGCGAAAACGAAACGAGTATAGTTTCGCGGAAACATTCACGAATGGACCAATTATCGGACGCGATGGATTCATTCGCGAAAGACATCAAAGGTGAAACTATTTCAACTTTTCTGTTTCGCGACTGCATTTGTCATGAAGAACAGAAACTATTCTATATAACTTTTGTTTTCCGTAATACATATTGCGTGTGTATATGGCTGCCTAAACTCACTCATATTTCACTAACTTTGTCTCTCTCTCTCTCTCTTTCTCTTTCTGGAGTTCGTTCAGTGAATATTATGGAAGTTTGCGCGCGTGTGTGCGTGTGTGTGCGTGTGCGTGAAGTGGCGAAGTCCGCTAATTTCTGTTTAACTAGTTCTCAAATAGAAAGTGGTCCCCGTTACAGCATTATATGTGTACGTTATTATATTAATAACGAATATCATAAATTTCAATCATTTTCGATTAAGATACATTTTCGCGTATAACATTTTGCGACTATTACTGCGAATATGATGGTAGGTATTATGTCCAATCACGAACAATTACCGATCATCATATACGATAGAATTTCCTCTCTCGTTTGTTCTCGAATTTTCATTTCAGCTTCATTGGCGCCCGTACATGTACATGCGCGCGCGCCCGCGTGTGTGTTCTCTTATACAATCCAGTGCCAGTTGAAATATCGCGACAAGTATAATTGTCGTAGAAATTTAAATATCAGCCAATATATACGATAATTATATTAAACACACACCGTACGCACGTCCTCTGTGTATAATACTGATGAAGAAAAATTTACTTTATTCGAAACTATAAATTGTTAATTAATAACAAGAAATATATAAGGCCTTACGAGCCATTTCGCAGGATGTTTGAGCGGAAACTGTGCGTGTGTATATATATATACACATGTAACGACTTCCACTTGTAAATTTTTACAAGTGAGTGTTATTTTGAATTGAAATCTCAATTCTTAAATTCATACGGGATGCTGGATTTGCATCTCACATATGAGAGATCTCGAATACCCCCCTAACTAATTTTAAAATATTGCGAAAAAAACTCCTCGGCCAGGAGTCGAACCTGGAATCTCCGGCTTTCCGTGCCATAAGTCATAATTGTTTATAAATTGTTTCTAGTCTTCAATTTTACCGTAGGATCAAAATAACAATGATGTACTCTTGGTACAATATTTAATTCTCTCTCTCTCTCTCTCTCTCTCTCTCTCTCTCTCTCTCTCTCTCTCTCTCTCTCCCTCTCTCTCTCTCTCTCTCTCTGAAATCCTGTAACTTAGCTCTTGTTGCCTAGACTCAAGGATTTCCGTAGCCTTAAACATGCGGATCCGCTGATTGCTCTTGAAATCTTCAGTCCTTAAATCCTCTCTTGTCTGTTACAGTAGCTACGTTGTCCTTAAGCTTGATTATACCGCGTTGACAGAGTTATAAGGACTGCAGCGAAACTGCTACCGGATATCACGTAGGATCCTCCGAGCGCAAAATTAAGCTGTCGGTTTTTACGGGGACGGTTTTAATCGCCGAGTTTCGTTAATGTCGTCACGTCGCCGACATTAAACCCACTTTACCCGTGCAAATGAGTAATATTTAATTAAAAGGCGTTCACGTATATAGACGTATGGAAGAGAAAAATATTTCGGAGCATTTTTGACCCCAATAAAAATAATTAAGTAGATATAATTTTCAGTTTTATTAGTATTATATTTATTTTACTGCAAAAAATTTAATTTTCTTCAAATTTAATATCAAATATAAAATATATAAAAAAAAAATCGCGGTTTTATTTTCTACAAAATTACTCCGAAAAATTTTTGGCAAACACAAATGATAATAAATCACATTCGAATATACCGCGTCGATCTCGCTTGCATAGACGTTCAGTTTGGGGAAGTTTTAACCGAATCGGCAAATATTGGAACGAGAGGCTGTGCTTGCGCATTTCTGTGTAACGTCGGATTAACAAGAGCACACGTAAAATTGAAATTCGAGAAGGGGAACGACTCTCTCGGCGAAACTTTCAACTTGTCCTGTGGATTATCACTGTAACGTGAAACAGTCTCATAATGGAAGTGCTTGCGGAAAACCGCGAAAACCCGGAATCGCTTTCTGTGAAAATTTGTAAAAAAAAACAAAAAACAAATCGTACACACACGAGACGAAAAAATATTTCCGATCGAAATTGAGAATATACAAATGGAAACAACAACAACAAAAAGAAGTCCTTATGGGGAAGTAAAACATTATCACAATTCTGAATCTCGTAAACTTATTTTCGAAAAAAAAAAAAAACATTTACGTTTGAGAAAACACACACTTGTATGTCGATAAGCGCGCGTGCGTTTCTTTTACTTGGATAGAATTCCATTGTAACACACTCGCCTCGTGTAAAAAGCGTGATTCTAGACAAACTATATACAAGCGCGCGAATGCATGGGGGGAATCCCAGCGAAGTTCAGGTCGTTTTATATGCCGTATCCAGAGTGTGCGATGACAGAATTCCGTTCGATCCTGGGCCGCCACCCCCTCTTTTCCCCCGACCAACTCTCTCGCTTGCGACCGCGCGCGCTCGATTGTTAGGAGTTGAATAGAGAAAAATTGGATGCTATTCGTCGCGGTGCTGGGAGCAATGGGAGAAGTTGAAAAAAAAAAAATCTATTGTCACATGGCACGTGTAATTCATAGTGTGGCTTCCTGGATTTGAGTCTGTGTCTCCCCCCTCTCCCTCTCTCTCTTCTCTCTATCACATAGACCATTTTTTATATGTTATTGCAACTGGGTTCAAATGTATTTTTTGCGCGTGAGCGTATTTGTCAAAAAATTCAATTGTTATTTTACTGTGTTTTAATTTTTATCTAATTATCAGTGTGTGTTTTTCAACATCTAGTTATCAATATATTCGCTGAATTTCGTTCGGATTTGTTATTTGTTCAATGTTTGCCGATTCGACTCTTTGTTTCTCGTGTGAAATAACAAATATTGTTTTCAAGATCACTCTGACACACACACACACACACACACGAGTGTCGCGCGCGTCAATCCCGAAATCTTCGTTCGTGATCGACGGTGGTTTTAGTTTAGGAGATGAAGAGAAGACGCGTCCGCGCTTAAGTGCGTCGAGTGAGTAAACGTCTGAGCTTGCTCGTGCCTCCTTGTAACGGCCGCGCGTCTTTGCCATATAGTAATATAGCGCCGCTCGGAGAGCTGTACATAACGTAAATCCATGTTTACTATGCTAATACCTGGAAACTTGCCGGTTGAAAGGATGCCGAGAAACGTCCTATCAAATATGCAAGGCCACTTGCACGGCCTGCGCGCGCGCGCGCGCGGGTGATGCACAAGCGAGAGAAGATCGAGCAGTAGGAAGAAGCGCTCGTTTTCATGGAGTTAAATTTCAGCTTGGCGCCATATTGGAAACCCAGAACACGCGGTCGAGATCTGCCTCGTCGGTTCTCGTCTATTCCGCGAGATTGCACCAGCATGAGTGCTTGCATGAAGAGAGAGAGAGACGAGGCTGTTGCGCGGTCTATTTTACGGTCCTCACCGGTATCGACGTTGATCTTTAAATCTTTAATCTTCGTGCATTATTGCTCGCGAGAGCGAATCTTTACAACTCGTAACCCGGTAAGAGTGCTCATGAAAGGAACATCACAAGAACTCGGGTAATTTATCTTTTACATCGGCGATTAATTGAATTCTGAGAACGAAGATCTAACACAAAAGAGCTTCGATGCTCCATAGAAGAAATGCGCGCGCTTTTTATTATACACAATGCGAAAAAACCGTGCGTTTTTGTAGCACCGATATAAATTCGCGACAATACTCGTCTTAGCGATCACGAAGAGCTACAAGTTTTCATGAATGATTTAATAAAAAAAAAAAAAAAAAAAAAAAAAAATTGTTGGAGTCTTTCTCGTCTCTTTGTAGTTTTAATCTTTTTCAAGAGGACGAGGATGAATAAATTCGATAATTAGATCTGTATCCTATACTCTCTTGATACTTCTGTTCGCGCAACCTTGAAACGCTCGCGGATGTTCGGTGTCCCCGGGGGGGGGATCTCTCTCTCGCTGGCTTTTCCGGATCTTTAATCTCATAACATAAAACAAGATTAATCCGCGATTCTCGCAGAAAAAAAACTTTGAGAGTGCCCGTAATTCGAATTCGCCTCTCCCGCCGCCGGGGAAGGGAGGCAAATTTTTTTTTTAGCCCCGCGCCACACAGCGGCGCAGCAGCCACTTCTAATCCGCGTTTGACGATACACCGGAACGGTTAAGCTCTTAATCGCGTTATCCGCATCTCCATATAATGCCTAGGTACCTGTTATCTACCTGTTGTTACACACACACACACACACACACACCATCATAGCTTTTAATTGTGACATTTACACATCGGTGCGATATCTGATAATTAAGTTGTAAAAAAAAAAATCTTGATTTCTCCCGCTATATACGGTTAATCAGTCGAACCGCGCCGCGGTAAATCATCGCGTTATTTTATATTATTTTACAATAATAACTTGTTTAAAAAAAAAAAATTATTCTCTGGTTGGACTTTTTGAATTTTTTTTTTTTTTTTTTTGAAAGAGAATTGCTTTTCGGAAGAGAGCACGCGTTATGTATTTTCGGAGTCTATTTTCATATTTTTCTCGTGAAAATAAAGCAGGAACCGAACTAGGTCTGAAAAATTCAATTTTGAGAATTACACTTTTATGAGACGGAGCAGCGTACGCGCAGGACATGCGAAACTGTTCGACAGTCTGAGAGCAGTTTTCGATTACACACCCGTGCACACACACACGCGCGCACACGCACGCACGAAGAGTATCGCATTCGCATGTATGTACGTGTAACGGATGTGCGCAATTACGATTCAAATTTTACGACTTGCTTAACTTAAATTACACGACCCCAATTAAGTGAGATCGTGCCCCGAGTCCGCGCGACTGCCAAGTTCTGCATAGCGTTTTCCAACCCTTCTCTTATATGTGATCTCTCTCTTTCTCTCTCTCTCTCTCTCTCTCTCTCTCTCTCTCTCTCTCGCTTTGTCTCTTCGTATCTTCTTCTCCGACTGTGTGTTCCGACAGCCCGTCTGTTTGTATCTCTCTTCGCTCAAAAACTACTCGGTCGTTCTCTTCTAATCTCGTTTGCCGACAAAAATTCTTCAAAGGAACGCCGATAATCGCGCGCTAGAAAACAATTATTTCATTTAATTTTTCAAAGGAGGTTTCAAAACAACCGCACTTAATTTAAGCGGTTTTTACCAATTTGCCTTGTTTTTCGCTTTCTGCGACGAACGTTTTTTTAAAAAAGAAGAAGTAAAATTTTTTGTTTTCGTGTGTTTCTTAAAAAGCTCGTTTATATTCGCAATGACGTGACAACGATTGTTTTCGAAACACATCTCCGCTAAAAAGGCAAATCTTTTTTTTTTTAACGCACTAATAAGAAAAGTCACCGTTAAGAAAAGAGTTTGTATAAAATACACAAATATAAATAATAATAGCTAAAGAATAACAAAACAGCCACGGATGTTTTACTTCAAAAGTAATCCGCGGAACATGAAGAAGAAGTGTTAGATTGCTATTCGCGCCTCGTGTGGATGTTGTAAAAGTACAGCGGCACGCAGCAGCAATCGTTGTAAAGTTGCGGCGTTGTATAACGCTTATCAATTTAATTTAGCGCGCGCACACACACACACACACACGCACGCACACACACACAGCTCTTCTCGGCGTACCCCCATGATAACGCAGTGATCGTGGTTTATTTTATCGCGCACTAAAGGAAGATATCGCGAGTTTATGACGCGAGAATATAACGCGGGGAGCGCGCTGCTCCGCTCCGGGGAGGAGACGCTTTGGTGAATTTGGATTCGACCAGCTGCACTGTCCCACGCACGTGAGCTTGCACACATGTGCGATCGTGCTCTCGCATACGGACTCCTTCTTACGGACACACAGTTTGAAACCAGTCATACAACTTTCGTTTCGCGCACAAGTACTATACGCGCATCTTGACAAAAAGTTATATATAACGTTTAAAGTGCGGAAAATACATTTCGAAAATTCGACAAGACGTAATTAACAAAACTCACTCCTGACGACGTGACAAAGTTGGTCTTTAATCTCCGAAAGACGTGTTCGTCAACAATTTGCATTGAAGACGTTCCGCTGTTTAATTTGTTTAATTTGTCAATGCGCGGACTGGGGGGATTTGTAATAATATTTGTTATTATCATATAATAACAGAAGTTGAAATATAATAACTTAAAGATAAATGTGTAAAATTGCGAAAAATCTCGGTCAAAGTGTTCTTACAATTTAAAATTTATACTCTAATAAAATTCCGCGTTTTATTGTTGCGATAATAAATATTGCGTTGTTGTTTATAATAATGAATTATTATATCAAATTACAATAAAATAGAAGGAAATAATACGTACATATTAAAATCTATTTATTTATTTATATCATGTTGCAATTCTTTTTAATTTGTATTTGACAAAGAAGATGGAATTAAAATATGCGTCAAATTTATTTTCGCAATTATTAAAAAATGTAACTTTTTCCGGTAATTGTTTCAATCACGCTCTACGTACAATGTATCATATTTTGTTTGAGATAAAATTATACTGATTCGCGCACAAACATTTGATCACAATTGTAGAGTTTTATTATCTTCCGTCTTTTTTTTTTTTTTGTTTTTTAATTTTGTGTTATTATTTTTCACAGTCTCATGTTAATTTAATAATAAAACGCAACTCGAATGCATAGATAAATTATAAAGATAAATCTGAAATGCAGCCGACTGTGGCTTTTATGAAATATCATGCGCTTCAAATTGACATAAACTTTCAAATATAAATTAGCGGAAATTCAAACCGCTTTATAATTTTAGCATCAAGATAAATCAATGATTTTACAAAGCAGCAAAAATATAAAAGAAAAGAAATAAGAGAAAGAGAGAGAGAGAGAGAGAGAGAGAGAGAGAGAAGCAATATAAAATTAATTATTACTGAAACTTGACAAAATCTGGCACGGTCAAGCTTTGTCTATGCGTTTGCAAACTTGCGAGTGATATTGCGACGAACGAAGTAATTAATTTGCTTTCACGTACTGCGCACATTATGCGCGGATTATGCCCCGTCGCAGTTTGCGATGCAAAGTTCGCGATGTAATTACGTACTTTTGATTCTGTTTGTGCATAATGAGTCGCGAGCGATAAAGTTACCGAACCCCGCCTGCAAGTTTCAGCCGGCGCGTTACAGCTATGCAATCTCTTGTAATATCGCTAGCAATAATTGATTCACGTTACACCAAATTTACATTGTTCAACCTTGATAATTATCCCGCCTAATCTTCCAACATTTCCATAAGCTTCGAGGTATTACCGCTACAACACGTGTTTAATTAATGAAGATACCGCAACCAAAAATTTCACTATCTGTCTTTGTAGAAAAAAAAAAAAAATCGAAGTAAAGTACAAAATTTCATAACTCATACAATTTGCGATCGTTGACGTAAGAAAATTTCAAAAATCGTGGGTGTCGGGCTTTTTTTGTCATTCTCTCGAAATGTGCGCGGACAAAATAAATTGACAAGAACCGAAACAACCGAACGCGCCCGCGAGAATGCAAAACTAAAAAGCCGAATGGAAATAATCGGATTTCCGATGATGAACAAATAGCATCATTGCAAAAATAGCCGACCCCACGGCGACGCATATTGTTACGTCAACAAATTTTGTCCTTTGACTTTTGCACTTGGATTATCGCGCTCATTTTTTTTTTCTTCTCCAAAGAGCAGGGCATGTCATTCTGTTTTTCACAACCTGTCAACGTTAGTTCGCGTTCGTCCGTCCGTTACGCGTATCTCCTTTATCATTACAAAACATTCGTAACAATTATTATTTAATTACTTCGGCGCGCGTTCGGAGCAAATTTTTAATGACACGGGGGGGGGAGGGGGGGAGAGTTTCGGAAATAAACGGAAAGATCATTGAAAAGTCAACGTTTGTTCTGTTATCGATGCTCGTTAATATTAAAACTGATCGGGCAACGTTAATTAACGAATGTCATGTTGATGCACATTATACGAAGCATGCAAAAACAAAGTTGGGACAATTTCAAACATGTTTGACAGTCGTTGTTTTGTTTTCATGGAGCGATGGAGAAAAGAGGAAAGCGGAAAAAGAGAGAGAGAGAAAGAGAGAGAATGAATAAATTGATACCAGTGTGTGTGTGTGTGTGTGTGTGTGTTGTATAACGTGAGGAGTCTCCACTGATGACCTATAGCGCTAATCTATTTTTCGAGCGGGATTTATCGGGTATTTCCAGCGCGTATGCAGAGAAAAAGCCTACTGTAATATTGAGTTGTAGTGTTAAATATTTTGCGTTGCAGCAATTTCAAAAACATCCGAATGCGGCGGATCGTTCATCCGATCCGCCGAATTTATCTCTCGGTTCGCTTCAATTAACGTCTGTCTCTGCCAATAATTCACCGCCATTTGCAAAAGTTCAAAAGGGACCGCGGGTTTTTGAAAAGCTTTCGTTGTTTTCGTTACCAACGCGCGACTGTAACGTGTTTTACAAAAACTGTATATCTCTTGCAATAATATCTGTATATAACGCGCTGCGTTTATGCCCCGTTGTTATTCTTCCATAGGCACGTGTGCTAAATTCATCTCTCTTTCTCTCTCTCTCTTTGTGTGTGCTGTGTTTGTTTCCGAGCTCGAAAAACGCAATCACTCAAGAAGAATAGTTTATTTATCGCAAATCGAGAGATCAGCTCGAATTTCTTATTAATTTAATATATTTATGTAATTTTTATTATATCTTTTGTAGAGAAAAGTCTCGTCTTTTACGTCTTTTCGTTTATTCTTTATCAGAAGCGTGTTCTCAGCTCCGCACTATATAAAGCGAGAAAGATCGAGCTAAAATGAATCTGCATTAATCCGAATAAAGAGTCTCGGCAAATACGCTGCTAACTTGCGAAGTACTTTAAAACGGAAGACTTACCTGATTAAGATTCTGAGATAATTTCGGGAGTCGGCGGGAGGGAGGAGAAAAAGAGAGAGAGAGAGAGAGAGAGAGACAGGGGTGTCTAGAAAGGAAAAATTTTCTCGGCGAATCTCTGTGCACCTTCCACCTATTCCAATAGCGAGAGACGCGCGGATCCGAGGAGCATCAAGATTTAACTGCGCAAAAAAAGACGGAAATTCGAAGAGTATCTTCGCCATTGTATAAAAAGAAGACTGCTAATTGGGTTAAAAGAGGGAAAACTCTCCGCGTTCTGAATTTTTCAACAAAAGAACCGATAACGTCTCGAAGCTCGAGATTTGCTGCAAAAACAAGACACAAATAAGATCTGCGAGTTATTTATGCAGCGCGTCTATATATTAATCGACATCGTGCTCATTAAAGTAATATAATAAATTTTAATCAAATAAATTTTTCTAACTATCGAGAACAAATCGAGAGACTTATATTTTGCACAATCACAAAAACAGCGCTTAAAAACGACGAGTTTCGTCAATATGTTTAACACTAAAAAAAAAAAAGAAATATCCAGTAAAGAGACCTTACAGCCTGAAAGATTTCCACGGAAGGAAGTGGCAATACGATAATCAACATGAAAAACGCTCGCAATATAAACAATATTTAAAAGATAAAAACAGGTCTCTTCCCGAGTCGAAATTTAGCGTCTACATTGAACCTCAATTTTTGAAAAACGGAAATATCGGACGTACAGCAGCGTCAAAGTAGCATCTACTTTTTTTCTTACTTCTACTTTGAGCCTATTAGAGCCTATTTTGAGCCTATCGGAGCCTGCAATGCGCAGTCTGATCTGAGAATTAAATCCTACTTTAAAATTTTAGCAGGAAAAACGGAAATTTCGGACGTATAGCAGCGTCAAAGTAGGATCTACTTTCTCTCTTACTCCTACATAAAAAAAGAAAAATTGAGATTCAATGTAGACGCTAAATTTCGACTCGGGTTATACGAGCAATGTGTAGGAACTTTATTAACAATAATCCGCAATGTTTAATATCGTGGTAACAAATAAATAAATAATATAAATAAACGTTTCGATCCTACTTGAGTCCTCTTCGGTACATAAAAGTCAAAGATGTCACAATTTGATCTCGTTATAAATGCATTGTTGTTCTTGATAAAAACAAATGAGAGCGAGTTTGTTTTTATCAAGAACAACAATGCATTTATAACGAGATCAAATTGTGACATCTTTGACTTTTATGTACCGAAGAGGACTCAAGTAGGGTCGAAACGTTTATTTATATTATTTATTTATTTGTTACCACGATATTAAACATTGCGGATTATTGTTAATAAAGTTCCTACATTGCTCGTATAAGAGACCTGTTTTTATCTTTTAAATATGGTAATATACGATAATTATATATTGATTGTTGAAAAATAAGAAAAAAAAAACGTAAAACTTGTTTTCTTACATTTCCGAAAAGTATGTATACACGCCGTAAGGAAATACACACACGATAAGCACTTGGACCACCAGATGCTTTTTCCGAAGACGGATCTTTCGAAGGGCGTTCCTTATATCGCGAAATATGGACTTTACCACTTGCCACTCACTCCACCACTCTCGTCGTTACGGTTGTGAAAGCGAGACGGAAGTGGCTCTTGTCGAAACAAAGAACGATTGTTGATCGTTTGTCGAGAAAGTCACAGCCAGAATGAAAAAGAGGAAAGAAAATAGTTGCAGAATTTCTGAAAAAAAAAAAAAAAAAAAACAATTGGATCCGCAAAAAGAGATCGCAAAACACTTTCGCACAGAAAAACCTAAATATCTTCGATTCCCAATTTGTTGCAAAAAAAAAACTTCGCGACAACTATATAAGCGCGAAATGAGTTGCGCGCGGGAGTAGTGCGAGTCTTGCTTTGTTGTTTTTTTTTTTTTTTTTATTTTACATACTATTACATGATACGAGACACTTTGTAGACGATACACTTTATATAATTTCCGCATAAATAGACAAAGATACTTTTTCTTTCTAGACGGAACGTATTACCGAAGCCGCTAACGTAAAGCTTGGCGAGACGGAGGGCGATACTATATATATATACGTGCTCGGTTCCCTGTAATTTTACGGCTCGATAATTTCATGTCTCATTCCTACCAATTTTCAGAACTTCATGTCCCGGAACGAAATAAGATGTCGAATATATTACGAATGCATTCCGCAAACGTACCGAGCAAACGGAAAGAATTAATTTTTAGATAAAAGATTTTTGTAGAGAGAAATAAAATGTAGAAAAATAAACGTGCAAAATTTTTTATATAAGTTTTGTCGAATTTGAATCATATCGGTTTTCAAATAATCAAGTAACAAACGTTTATAACTATACAATAATGATAATAAATTTAATTTATTATAAAGTAGTAGTTTTTTTTTTTTTTGCGCGCGCGAACTGTACGCGTCTGACATATTCTCGT
Organism: Pseudomyrmex gracilis; assembly: GCF_002006095.1. Lineage (NCBI taxonomy): Eukaryota > Metazoa > Arthropoda > Insecta > Hymenoptera > Formicidae > Pseudomyrmex > Pseudomyrmex gracilis. Next base: position 421,794 of record NW_018020715.1, read on the forward strand.
TGTTTTATTTACGTCTTTTATTTGTACTGGAAAGACTTTTGATCAACTCGCAACGCTTTTGTCGCCCTTCTCGCATTTTAGCCGGAACGCGGAACAATGCCAGATCGTATCCGGAACGTGAACCGCTTCGGCAGGTAGACACTTCGTGTTCTCGACGTGTCCGCGACAAAGGAAGAGACGACGACGGTGCCAACAAGACCGGGGACACCGTCGCCTGTCACCTCGGCTTTTGCTCCCGCTGCAAAAGAGGAACTAAAACGACGCGTCGCGACGCGACGCGATCCCTTTGTTGTTACAGGCACGACAGAGAGCGGCAGGAAACATCCGGTGTTACTGTATATTCACGGAGAGAGCTACGACTGGGGTAGCGGAAATCCCTACGACGGCAGCGTCCTAGCTAGCTACACCGACCAAGTGATCGTCACCATGAACTACCGGTTGGGCGTACTTGGCTTCCTGAACGCCAACGTGGCGCCACAAACCAAAGCGAGGGTTGCAAATTATGGCCTCATGGACCAAATCGCCGCTCTGCACTGGGTACAGCAACACATAGCTCTTTTCGGAGGTGATCCCAACAACGTCACGCTGATGGGCCAGGGCACCGGAGCCGCATGTGTGCATTTTCTTGCCATCAGTCCTACTGTTATTCGGGGTAAGAACGAACTTGAAATATTTTTTGTCGCACCACTATAAAAACGCATGTAGGGGAGACCGGGGCTAGTTGTGACACGGGGTTAGTTGTCAAACTGCTATTATCTTGCTTACTGAATCTTGGAAAATATTCTTCTTTTTATTGTAAGTTGCTACTAGTTGTGTTAGTAACGTGTACAAAAAAACTTTTCTTAAAAACATTATATGTGATATTTACGAGCACTTTTGTAAAACTGGATATGGCAAGTAGATTTTTCTGATCTCGATTCTTTAGTAATTTTATTGGTTTTAAAATTTCTAATTGCAATTTTATCTTATGTATAGGAAATATGGTAGTTTTAAATAAGTTTTCCTATATTTATTTAATTGTCATCGCATCGCAGTTTATAAATATGATATCTTTTATTTAAAATGAACGTTTGGGATAAGTTGACTCAAATTGAGACGAGATAAGTTGTCACACGGTGAGCATGCGCGAAGAAGTAATCGGAGTGATCGTTATGCGTCGTTATAACTTTTTCAGTACCTGTCATTGTTTTTTTTTATTAAAGATTAGATTACTAATTATGTTTTATAGTTTTTAACTGATTTAGTATTGTGAAATCATTTAAACTTGTTTTATATATGTATATATATGATTATTAATATTGTATAAATACTTTATACTTAATGTATAATGTTATGTACTCTCAATAAATTTAATAAAATAAAAAACAAAAATTTTATCTTATTGTTTCTCTGTATAA
>NW_018020715.1:423274-430679 GCF_002006095.1 Pseudomyrmex gracilis
AAGGATGTGACTATTATATAATGTACCNAATATTACATAATATTGCGTACATTTTTTTTTTTTTTACAATCTATTTTGGATGTTACTTTGTGCCTCGATTTCCCCTATATAATTTTTTTACACAAACAATTTGGTATTGTTAACTATCTTTTATATATTTAAAGTTTCATCGATTGTCAAAAATATTTCCGAATGTTTTTTTCGCGCGCGCGCGTGTGTGTGAGTCTGGATTCGAAATTTTCTATCTTTATATGTTACATCCGAACGCAGCTGTCAAATTATATACAATAATACGGGATAACGTTGGGAAGACCGCGGTATAGCTAAAAGCGATTATAGTTGTAGATTATGAAATTCAGACAGGCGTTATTAATTTTCTGAAGAACGAAGCCGGTTGAAATTTCTGAACCCCCGTGTTCGCCATGTTGCGCTTGCAATTATTCAAGAAACACGCCGCGCCGGCGCGTCCCGTAAATGATTAAAAGCGCTTTCGCATTATACATAATTGAAGAGTGGCAAGTTTTACATGAGCTTCGTTACAACGCGTTATTTCACTTTGGTTAATTATATGCAATATGTCGATTATATGTATTTTATTATTTTTTTATATTTGATTGTACGGAACGCACACAAACAGAATAAGTTTTTGTTCTTTCATTTCTGAGTCAAGTTCTGAACGATTACGAGTGAGAAAAGTATATTGATCTATATTAAATTACGCGAGACTGCGAATCTGCTGGCAAAATTTTTAAAACAATTTTTCGAATATTATTAAATTTGTTTGGAACAAGTTTTTTCCAGTTTTTCTTTTTTTTTTCATCGCAAAAAAGCTACATTTATGAATTGTTTTCACAAACACGCAGAAATAAATAAGTAGCGCGAGAAGAATTTCTCATATTAAATGTAAACAAAATGTAAATATTTAAAACCGTTTGAATACTAATACAGATACACGTGTAAATAAACTATTTGTAAGTTGAAAAATAAAAAAATAAAACGTTTTAAATAACATTTTATCTTTTTCTGCGTATTATCGTTGAAAAAAAAAAAAAAAAAATAAGATAAATATCTGCACGAACTGCGGATATCGTTCGCGTAATCGTGAGATTAAATTGTTAAAAAGATTCCCGATGTGAAATACTCAATGGAAAACCTGACGCGTTCGCGTGCCATCTGTCGCGAGAACCGCTGCGCCATCTTCATAACGCATTTCTCACTCTCCTTCGTGAGAAAAGAGAAAAAAGAAATTCAGAAATGAGAAGTAGCTTAAACCAGCGCGAATATCAGCTTGAAACTTCTTTTCCCCGATATCTCTCTACCCCCATATTCCCCACCGTCTCCCTTTTCCACCGCTATTTTGCAGAATCCGCGATATTTTCGAGAACGAACACGCGCGCGGATCGGCGTGGTAACACATTGCCGAGAATATTGGCTGTCTCCCTTTATATCTTCATCCAGTAGTAGCGGGCCATCTTCGTGGTCGTGTTCACGGTTAACGTTCGACGGTTAACACAGCACCGGCAAGCCTCTCTTCTTCGAGGGTGGACACGGCTGAGAGGATAAGGGAAAGCCACCCCCCTTCTTTCGCCTCTCTTCTCCCCTTTCTGTTCTCTTTCTATTTTCGTTCCGCCTCGCTTCTCCGCTCCGTGATATTATGTGCGTGAAATATCGTCCCTTACTACCGGGGCCTCACTCTCCCCCTCGCTCGCTTAGACGCTATTGGAAAATACTTTCCTCCCTTATATGAGGAGGGCGCAGCCACATTCACGCGCGTTCGAGACAAGAGTTTTTCTTCTTCCGCTTTTTTTTTTTTTTTTATTCCGTCGCGGAACTGTTTCGCGCGCTTTTGTGTCGAGTTTTCTTGATTTTGTTAATTGGAAAGAATTCTTGAGAAAACGAAACTTATGTATCTCCGACCGTAAAAAACTGGACTCGGATTGTTGCGCAATCCGTATGTACGTACAAACAACGATGTGAACACATGAATAATTAAAAAATACTTTCAAATAAAAATGTTATAAAAGTTATAGAAAAAAAAATTAATAACATATATATTTTTTGATTGCCTCTTTTTTTCTGACACAGTATCATAAAACTTTTTCCGCTTGATTTCGCTTGATAAAATCCGTATTTATTTGCAAATTTTATTATTTAAATTTGAGATTCGTTGTATTTGATTTTTTTTTTTTTTTTTGCAAAAATACAATTTTCGCATCATCTTATTGTTTTGCGCACGAGAGAATCTTTGATCGGAAAGGATCTATAAAGTATATGCTTGACTCTCCTCTTGTATCTCTCTGTTATTGCAGATGTTTCATTCTGTTGTATATCACTCCACGAGAATAGAAATAAAAATTCCATTTTTCTGCGACGCAGGTCTCGAGACATAGAGATATTATGTTGTTACCTGCTTTTGCCTTTGAAAAACTTTTGTTCTTTTTTTTTCTCTCTCGCATCTTGTTTTTTTTCTTTGTTTTGCACGTTCCACTTTTCTTCTGTTTCTCTCACGTTAATTTGTCTGATAAACTGCTCGATAAAAAAATCGACTTGAGATAGAAGAAGACATTTCCCGTTTTTTTTGTCAAAATTGAGAATTCCTCTGTGTGTGTGTGTGTGTGTGTGTGTGTGCGTGCGCGTGTAATGTCATAGCTTTTTTTGTTTCGAGGTATTTGAATACTCAATCTATTTTTCTATTGTTGCTAAATTCTAGAACTAATTAGTTCATATTTACACAAAATAAAATCGCATTGTTTTTGTTCCTATTCTTGCTTTGACTAAGACAAGATAACACTGAGCATTGATTGTTTTCTTTTTTTTTTTGATAAATTCGACTTCACGCGAGAACGATTTTCTTTCCGAATAATTTCCGGAGCGTCGAGCACTTGTTTTTTTTCTCAGATTCAAGAGCAAGTTTGGTTCGTCTTTCTGTTTTTTTTTTTTTTTTTTTTTTTTACCAAGAGTAATGATGTAACTTCCATTTACCGTGGTGCCGTTTTTGTCTCAACATAATTTTCTTCCTCAACAATCTATTCGTATAATATTCAGATTGTAATCATTGCTCTGTTTCTGCTAACGTAACTTTTTTCTCGAGAATAAAAATGTGTAAAGAAAAAATTTTATACACACACACACACACACACACACACATTCAAAATCAATATCACTTTGACACTACTTTTTATCTCTTTTACATACAAATATTAAAAAAATCAAATTATCCATCATGCTTCATTAAAAAAGTGTTCCATCATACTTTAAAGAATAAAAAAAAACATATTCCGGGTTATCGAACAATTTTTCTCGGAAAAATTTTATATTTCTGATCAATAAATAAATGTGATCTGTTTCTAATTTTCCGTTATTATTTGCGAAAAAAATAAAAGTCAAACTATTAAGTGTGTCTTTACATTAGTGTTTAATTAATACATATTTATAAAAAATACATATTAATACATATTTATAAAAAAAAAACTTTTTAACTGTGAAAAAATTGTTTGTCGTTTGTTTGCTCACAGGATTGTTCAAGCGAGCCATTCTGCTGTCGGGCAGCGCCCTTTCGTCGTGGGCGGTGGTGGAGGATCCCGTATCGTACGCTCTAAAATTGGCCAAAGCCGTCAACTGCTCCATCCCCGATGATCTTCTCAAAGACAACGAGCTTATAGTCGATTGTCTGAGAGAAAGCAGTCTGGAAGAGCTGATGCAAGTTGACATTCAACCGCCTACGTTTCTCAGCGCATTTGGTCCGAGTGTCGACGGCGTCGTCATCAAACCTGATTTTCAGAAAGATCTCCTGTCCTATCTCGGTCCGGAGTTTCAGGGATTCGGGTGAGCGTGCTCGCTTAAGCGTGCTCTTTTATCGCAATTTTTAAGTCTTCGAGATTATAAATTACTCGAATCCTACAATTTTTAACAATCTCTCGCAAAAACGCTCGCGAGTTTAAAAGATATTTGAAGACTTGCAACAAAAATATATCTTGGACTTTTCTTAGAGTTTTTGTAACTTTTAGTTTCATAGGAAGAGGGGGAGACGAAAAGGGATGACAAATGTAATAAAATGTGTTTGGCACCGCGCGCGCGGTTTCTTAGAGCTGTGCCAAACTTAGCTTAGGGCTGTTTCCGGTGTGTAGTCGGAGCGCAAATGGAAGATACGGATGAAATCTGGAGACAGTGCGGAAAAGAAGGGTATAAGGGGAGATGGGGAGAGAAGAGAGGGAGAAAACGGGAAAATCCTTGGATTCCGGTAGAGCGAGCTTAATAGAGTTTTATGGTAATGCGGCGTATATTTCTACATTTTCTTTCGCGGCGGCGGCGGCGGCAAAGGAAATCCGTGAAGCGGCGGAAAAGTTATTTTGATGTGTGCACTTCCGGGCTCAAGCTTTGCTTTCTTGCGGCAGCAGCGAGAGAGGGGTTTCGTACTTAACGTCGGCTTCCACAATAATTCCGCCTTCCGTCTTCCGTCTGACGGATCCCGGGAGTTTTCTCGTTAAATGGAAAAAGGGGGAGCTAAACGAGCCCGAGTTACTTCCCGCGCCCGCGGGAACATTAGCGTGGTTCATTAACGCGATTGTAAACGACCTGACCTCCCCCAATCCAACAACGTCATTAGCATACTTACAATCGAAGATCGCGCCGGAAATCGCGGGGAGAACGAGTTCGCGTTATCATCCTCCACTTCCAATCAAGTTGCATCTTCCTCCGTACTACCTGCAATCGCCGAGATTATTAGGTGTCTCTAGCGCAGATGGCTAATGTTATCTACATACTTATTAGATTCGTTTGCATTAGCCGTAATATTTGCATTCTCGCAATAGGATTATAATTGCAATAATTGCTTCGTTTCAAGACCTATTTTTTTTTTTTTACTATAAAATTAACTTTTTTCTTACTTTAGTTTTTCCAAGTAAAATTTAACGTTGTTTTGTTACGCAGTAAAAAATCGTGCGTCAAAATGTCAGAACTTTTCTTGCGTTACGACGTTTCGATTATTACTTCAATGTAAAATTAACATAATACCGATATGTTATTTATTTTTTTTAATCTTTTCACGTGTTAAATTTATGTTAACTTCGCAAATTAACATTTTTTGCATGTCATTTAAAAATGGAATATTGTTTAACCTTTTTGCTCCGGGGATTTTTCCTTTAAAATTGACCTCGCATTTTAGCTGAAAAAGTTAATAATAACCTGCTACCCCCCCTCCCTTCAAAGTTAATTTTGAAGGTCAAAGAAGTAACCAGGATTTTTTTCAATTTTTTTCCTAAATTTAGTGCATTAAATTGACCTTATAAACATCTATTACGTTCGCTTTTCTTGCTGGTCCATATATGGACCAGTCCCGGAGCGAGAAGGTTAAGCGCTTTTAACACAATGATTTCAATTAATCTGGATTGTCTCAAAGTGTCAATTTAACGTACTAAAAAAATTTTTAAAATCTGTGGCCACATTGCACAAACTAAAATGTTTTATTAACATTTCTTACGAGTAACTACTGTTTTGTGTAGTTTTAATTATTTATGTTATTTTTACATCACGCTTACAGTCAAAATAACAAATATAAATGTAAAGTATTGTGTCAATTATTTGACTTTACTAGTTTGTCAATAAGTGACTCACAACGAATGAGTTATTTTAACGTAAAATTTAAAGTGGACCTCCTGTGGAACATGCAAAAAATGTTAAAATTACCATTTTTTTTTTTTTACTGTGTATATACATATATAAATATACTTTTAGTAGACGTGATAAAAAACAAATGTTAAGTTTTTAGTAAAGTGCTAATTGTTCAATTGTTTGCGATGTTTATTTCGGTAGGACCGAATGACAAAATTCGTGTCGTTTTGTGTTTGGCTCCAGGCCTCTTTCGAAAAAAGCTGAACACGGCGCACCGATCACAAGTAACAACAAGTACGATTTGTTGTTCGGCGTGACAACGAGCGAAGCTTTGTGGAAGTTTGCGGAGAAGGATGTCTTGCAAGGATTCGAAGGGGAAAGAAGAGATAGGATTATTCGCACATACGTGAGAAACGCCTACGTCTATCATCTCACCGAGATATTTTACACGGTGAGTAAATCACATTTATTTTACTTAAAACAACGTAAACAATCACGATTCTCTAATCCTTAGATCTTTAATTGTTTTTTCTTTTTTTTTTTGCAATAATATTGTTGTTGGTTTGAATGGGTTCTTAACGATATTTCAAAATTTTTTCGGTTGTAGTTAGGGCAAGTGTGAACCATTTGCAAGATGTTTTGCAATAAATAAATAAATCTGCTAATTTTATTTTCCAAACGTTTCGGCTTTATTTTTAATTCAGTGGATTTCTGTATAAAAATTTTTTTTTTTTTAATTTTGTTGAAGAAAATTCCGTGTGGTAGTTTTCTCTCTCTCTCTTGAAATCTTTTTTTTTTTTTTGATATTTATCACGGTACAACATTCAATACACAGAGATAATTCGGCGCGCCAAAGATGAATTATATTTATCGGACGGGAGTTACGCAACATGCCGCGCATATTTGCGGCGCACGTGTATCGTTGCATTTGCGCGGAATTTATCGCGGAACATAATTGTTACGTTCCACACAACGATTGAAACGCGAGTGCCATTGCGTTTTATCGAAATATACCGCGCGACGATGCAATTCCATTTGGCCTGGACGCGTTATCGGTCCACGCACAGAAACGATGCGCTCTAGACATTACTTAATAATTACGACCAATTAAATGATTACGACCGCGATAATACATTTTTACGATCGCATAATGAAACAAACATCGCACAACCGAATGCGCTGTTTGTTATTTTTTGCAGAAAAAAAAACGTTTTTTTGCTTAAAAAAAATTAAATTGTTTAAAATACAATTTCTCTCGAGTTTGCATTGTTTTCTCTTTGTTTGTTATATACACGCGAGTTGTTTCAATAAGTTAACAAAAGTAAGATTTATTTTAGAGGTACAGGTTATTTATTATATATTTATTTGGTTCGTGAAGCGAGCGAGGAGCTGATTTTTGAATGATTTTCCGTCATATGTTTCACGTGACGGCGCGAATGTAATAGGAATTCGTTGTTGTTTCTAGGTGGTAAATGAATACACCGACTGGGAACGAACGGTGCAACATCCCGTCAACACAAAAGATGCATGCGTTCAGGCATTGAGCGATGCGCAGTTCGTGGCGCCGCTCGTGCAGACCGGGGATCTCTTTACCCTGCGACACACCAAAAAGCCCAACAATCCCCATATCGCGCCGATTCCCGACAGCGAGAAGGAACCGATGCCCAAGACCTATTTCTACGTGTTCGACTATCAGATGAAGGACGGCGATTATCCCCAGGTAAATGCGACGACAAACAGAAGTCGTGAAGTGGAGAAATAATTTAAAAAAAAAAAAAAAAAAAAAAAAAAAAAA
>NW_018020715.1:431438-450984 GCF_002006095.1 Pseudomyrmex gracilis
TTTTTTTCCTAAATTTAGTGCATTAAATTGACCTTATAAACATCTATTACGTTCGCTTTTCTTGCTGGTCCATATATGGACCAGTCCCGGAGCGAAAAGGTTAAACAAACTCCTTCTCGTCTCAAGTTTTTTTTTTTTTGAGTTTATCGCCATTCACATGTCAACCAACTCGCGCCGATATTTCTCCTTTCTGTTAAATTTTATAAATTTCCAAAGAGATTGACAATTACGAAGGCTGACGAAGAAAGATGGCGACAACAATGTGAGAGAACACAACACAGAGAGAGATCTCAAACCGATTCCCTGGTAAATTCGACGCGCGAGAACCCGTCGAGTCGATGATCGATCAACGAGTGGTCGATTAGCGGCGGATGGTTGGTGTTTGAATCCGCTCTGGTTCTCTTGGAAACTCTCGTTGAGTAAATATGTGTACGGAGATCGCATCGCGCGCACCGGAATAATCGGTTGAATCGCAAGACTGTCGCGCGCGCGCTGCTTCCGATGTTTGCGATGCCATACCAACCACCCCAGCGACGTCTAACATCGCCTCCGCCTTTATCTCACGGGACTTGTCTCGCTCTCTCTCTCCCCTTCTCTCTCTTCTCTTTCTCTTTGTTTGCTATCGTAAAACAGATGGCAACCTCCTTCCAGTTGCATCCATAATTACTCCAAATAAATAGTTACAGCTTGGCAGCATGTCAACTACTATAATCCGTGACTATAAATTAACTATCGATATCGATATCCCTTTGAATTTGAAATATTTCTACCCTAGATATGTCTCATGTGAAATTCATACGCATTCGTACGTATTATTGAAACAATTCAATTATTCAAGCAAATGTTTAATTAATTATTCGAAGTAAAAGTTTGAGTTCGATGTAATAAAACGAGCTTTTGTACCCACACAAACAACAATGCATAAATCACTCGTTTTATTGATTTGCTCACGCGGTTTAATATAAGTTAGATGATTTTGCGTTAGAAACTAATTATCCGTGCGCGAGAGATGCTTTTGTTTATGAGTGAGAATTGAAATGTCCTTTGCAACGTTTTTTTTTTTTTTTTTTTTTTTTTTATTGTTGGTTGAAAATGTATAGAAAAATAAAGACGGTTATATATATATATATATATATAATAACAACGGAACGTATTCCTCGCATTTTGTGACGCTTATTTTCTTTGGCCACGAGAGAAATCCTTTTCCGAGACGAGATGCGCTATAGCGTTCGTTTCGACGCCGAAGATAATAGAGAGATTCGATTTACGATGGAACCGACGCACGTACGTCGAATATAATAAGGACGTCGAGCATTGCCTCGTTTACAGTCAACACCTCGAGAAGCAGCCATTATATGATTTCAATTCCATTTTAAACCTCGCTTTAAAATTTATTGACTTATCGGATTATAATATATATATATATATTTGTCTTCTCTCTTTTTCGAGTTTTTATTCAGTCTTTTAAATATAAAACAATTACGGAGTCAATATTGAGTAAAAAAAAAAGCAACTCTGTCGCATAGCGAAAAGGTTAATGTTCGCGCGATGCGGATTTATATATACAGGGTGTCCCAGAATTGGTGTAACATCTCTCGTTAACAGATAGAAGGAGTAAAATTGAATCAAAAAGTCCTATACCATTTTGCTGGAATTGCAGTAATTACCAAGATATTAATTAACAAAGATCCGCGAATGCGAGCGTGCATCGGGCTCTGTCTTGCGCGCGTAAGACAGCCCAGTGCGCTTCGCGCGCTTAACGGTGTTACCCGCAGCAACATATGTGGGAGGAGCTAATATAACAGCATATACCATAAACATATACTTATTAAAGTGTAATCGTGCGAAGCGCTATTCCACGCGCGTAAGACAACCCGATGCACGCTCGCATTCGCGAATCTTTGTTAATTAAGATCTCGGCAACTATTGCAATTCTAGCAAAATGGTATAGAAGTTATCGACTCAGTTTTACTCCTTCTACCCGTTTACGAGAGATGTTACACCAATTCTGGGACACCCTGTATATATATATATATATATATATATAATTGTATGGCGGTCGCGTACATAGACCAAAAGACGAGAAAAGATCCTGTCGATGTGGGCAAGATGAAATATTCCAGTCATGTCACGCGCGCCATATGCGCAGCAACGCACCCACGTTTATCCACACAATGCAGTTTTCCTGCCTTTTCGCATTCGTCTGCAATTCCTCGCGCAGAGACATCTCTAACTCGGTTTACATCTGTGTAGATAATTCGTGTAAGAAAATGGCGCGGTCGTATTGACTAGCAAATTGATCTTTACAGCGCGGCTTTTTTATTTTTTTTTTTTGCGCCCCTTAAAAGGCGAAAAGAAAATTACCGGTTGGGGTATTATCTTAATGGCTATTTAAATATGTTTAATTGGAACGGCGAAAAATACACACAACAGAGCGAGTGAGCAATCTACTGTGTTTGCGCAAGAACGAAAAAAAAAAAAACGGGCCACAGACGTAACCAAAAGAAAAGTTCTCTCTCGCGAATTCGCAAAAGCTCTTTCGCGATAGCAACTTGTAATCTACCGGCAAAGTGAAAACGGACATTGCGGGCGGGTCGCGATCGATCCTGTTCGGGGAACGAACGAAATTTATCCCAAGCATCGTTGGGGGGATTTGCAAGGACCTATCGATACGCGGAGGATTTGCGAAGCCGACATTCAAAATCTATCAGCTCACGCGCCATCCCGTCTATTGCGGGACACTAGCTTCCTCGCGGATCCTTTTAAAAAGCTTCCTTCGTGCTGTAATTTGATCGAGGACGATTTCCTTCAGTAGGATTTGCTTGCCGCGAAAAAATAGTCGTAAAAATCTTCAGGAACCGCAATCGTTCCTTCTGTGACTTCAAATTTTTTTTTTTCTTTTTTAATCTTCTTCTACATTTTTTCACGTGTGCGTTATAATTGCACTTATATTAATTAGAAAAGTAACAATATTATTAAAGTAAAAATAATAATAATATTATTTAAGTTAATTAACTAATTATTTTATAGTAGATCAGAAAGAAATCTAACTCGTCTGAAGATAAGTGATCGATATACTAATAAATAAAAAAACGATATACTAATAAATAAAGAAATTAAAGTAAGAATAATAATAAAATATTATTTAAGTTAATATTTTATTTAAGTTAATTAACTAATTATTTTATAGTGGATCAGAGACAGAAATCTAACTCGTCTGAAGATAAGTGATCGATATACTAATAAATAAAAAAACGATATACTGATAAATAAAAAAATTAAAGTAAAAATAATAATAAAATATTATTTAAGTTAATTAACTAATTATTTTATAGTGGATAAGAGAGTAATCTAACTCGTCTGAAGATAAATGATCGATATACTGATAAATAAAAAAAAACGGGATGTGGGAATCAAATCATAAAAAGAAGTCGGGTCAAATCAAAGTTTCTATTGCACCACTCGTCGTGATTGCTATTTCTCCATCTCGCGCGAGGAAAATGAGAATACAACTCCGCTCTTTGCAAGCTCTCTCTCTTTTCTTTATCACTCATCCAAAGAGAGAGGTTAATGGCAGAGAGTAGGGAAGAAAACAGGAGGGTGGGCAAACGGGGAAGTCGATGGCAACTGCGACTCGGAAAAAAGCATTACCGGGGAAATTTGCTTCTGCGTTTCACATCTTCCTCTTTAGCAAATCCTCCGAGTAAAATATTCTTAAATAAACATAATTTTATTGGAATTTGCTATGGCTTTTTATTAAAAAAAAAAAAGAAAGAAAAGAGAAAAAAAGAAACCTTGGAAAAACGTTCAGATTCCTGTTTTATCCCCCTCCCCCATTTGTGCTCGAAGCGGGAAATAGAGTTCATTTACCTCTCGTAGAACAATTTTTATTGAAGTAAAAAGAGAATCTCTGCAGCGCCCTAACCCTAGATCTAAGGTTTAAATTATGCCGTGACAAACGCGAAGAAATTGAAAGACAATGAAAAGAAGAGATCGGGAAGAGAGAGAGGAAGAGAGAGAAAGAGAGAGAGAGAGAGAGAGAGAGAGAGAGAGAAACAATGAAACGAATTATTTAATTAAAGCTATCCGGCGCACGGTTTCAAAACCGGACTTTCCTCCCTTCTCGTCGCGGGAATCCTTTACCGGCTAATTGGGGAGCACCCCCGTCTAATGAGCGAAGAAAGAAAGCAAAGAAAACGACATGAAACAAAATGTCGAGAACCAACAAAAAATCTGGAACGAAGGCGCACCGCGAGTACTACGACGGAGATTATCCGTTTTGTCCAATTTCTTTCTCGTTGCGAGGCTACCTCTCTCGTACTGAGGATTTCTCGCCAATGTAAACGACGGAAAATCCCTCGCCGAAAATCCCCCGGGCGTTTATCTAAACGTTTTCGAATAATTACGATATCCTAAGACCGTATAAATTAAAAAAAAAAAAAATTCAATAGTAAAACTGCAGTTCGAAACGCGTATCGCAATTTATTTTAATTGCGCGTGTATTTGAATTAAGCGTAATTCTAATAATCAATAATGCGGAAATTATTGGTGTTCTCTCTTGTTTGGATTAAATATTGTCACTTACATGTGATATTGTTGTGAATAAATTTTATCACGTATATTTACATATATATATACATATATATACGATATAAGACATAATTAATTTTATATGACGCACTAAAACGGTTTTATAGTGTTTCGACAGACTGAAATTAAAGAGGAACTGGTTGAAACATACAACATTGTGCGGAGCAATATTTATCATGTCACAATGACATACAATAAATATATTTATTAACCACACGTATTGATATTAAGGATATAATATGATAACATTAAACATTATCATGCAATAATAATAATAACAATTTATTATGCGTGTAAAATAAATGTACAACCATTATATGACAATATGTAAACAGGGAAGAAGTTTTGTTTTTTTTATCATTGCAACATTTTTTTTCCCCCAGACAAAACAGAGACGCGACGGCGCAAAATTATCATCATTTTCTTCGATGCGTTTTTGTGAAATATTTTTTTTTTTTTTTTTTTTGCTAACTCGCATAATACACCTCGCACGCGCAAAGAACGCATCGGCGTTAATAAAATATTCATGACAAAGTTTACGGCTGTCAGTTGTCGTAGTTGCTGAGCATGGTTAACGCGAGACGGCTTAATATTTCGCGCCCGCTAAAGCACAATTAAATTATTTGTTCCTCTAAAATATGCAACGCCGCGCTTGTTATGTATGCGCTTTTCACGTGAACGCTCACGCAACAGGTATTTATGTGATTTAGAAAAATAGCGCGCTCCCGATGAGCTCTCCGTACCGTCAAAGTAATTTACACCCTGTCATTTGCCGAGTGACACTGACAATCACTGACTAACGAGCTCGAAATTTCGCGAATTTCATGTAAAACGAATCGCGGGCGACGTTTCACGATTTTCACAAGCGAATTGAAACATGTAATAACGTAAGAAACAAAAAAAAATAATATCCGAAGAATATATTATAATGTTTAAATTACGTTGAAAAAATATTTTCAAACTAAGTAACAAATATGGTCAATAAGAGCCTGTTTCCAGGATGTTGTGCGAAAACGCGCGTGCGTGCACTGAGAAAAAAATACTATTAACTCAACTACATGCGTTTAGTTGAGTTTCAGTTTGTTATCTGAAATATCTTGTTTTTTAATTCAAGCATATGGTAATAAAGATAACAAATTCGTATAAGTTGAATTAACAATAGTGGTAATGAACATATTTAATTTACTAAACTATGAATTGTTTTGTCGAACATAAGTTGTGATAATTTCAAATAAAAGATACTGTTAAAAAAGATAAAATAGACAATTCTCATTTACTTTAATTGAATATAATCTGAATTTCTTTGTACTACACCGAAAAAATTGTATTCTTGTTTTGAGGATATCCCACTTACTTTAAGTATATTTTATACTAAAATAGGCGCCAAGAAGAGTGTCTTATTTTAAGAGGAAAATCCTCTAAATAGTAATATTGATAAGAATATATACTGATTAGAATATAAAAAGCCTTTATAGAAAAACATATATATCTCACTATCAAAAAAGACTATATTCTTAATTTCAGAAAAATATCATCTAAAATCTTTAAGAAGATTTTTTAAGTATAAAATCTTCTACTTACAAGAATATAATTTTTTCGGTGTATTTCATTTAATCAAACTGCTTATTTTTACAAGCAGACAATATATTGTGTTGTACATTCAAAGTTACCTGTATTTAAGCAAATTATAATTTTGTTAAAACTAAATTGTCTTTCGGTATAATCTAATTATTATATCTATTGAAACATAATATCTTCTTACATTAATCAATATTTTATTGACAGCCCGTGACCGCTGCATATAGTTGAATCGAATACTATTTTGTTACTTTACCAACTTTTTTTTCTCAGTGTGTAGATATATATACGTATACGTATATATGTATAATTGTTCATAACATGTAAATTTTTACACGTGAATTTTTGAATTGAAATTCAATTCTTAAAAATCATATAGAATGCTAATTTTGCATCTCATATAAGAGAGACCCCGAATACCCCCTTAATTAATTTTTTGCAATATTTTAAAAATTAATTAGGGGGGTATTCGGGGTCTCTCATATATGAGATGCAAAATTAGCATCCTGTATGATTTTTAAGAATTGAATTTCAATTCAAAAATTCACGTGTTAACATTTACATGTGTTGAACAATTATACATATATATACGTATATGTATATATATCTACACACACGCGCGTTTCCGCACAACATCCTGGAAACAGGCTCTCATTGACCATATTTGTTACATAGTTTGAAAAACTTCGGAGCCTTAAAAAGATTTTCTTAATTGTTAAAAAATATTTTGTTAATATTGATTACCCACGTATTGTTACACAAAACTTTGTTTGAATTCTTTTCTCTAGGTCTCGGAGTTTGATAAAACTTTGTTCAAAAAAAAAAAAAAATTATATCGCGCAACAATATCTCTGCGTTAGAATTAATTGGTGTTTTTTGTTTTTTTTTTGTTGCGCTGTTGCGCCGCTCCGTGTCACTGTAAATTGCCGGAGCTTTGTTGTTTCTGTAAATGGACTCTCTTCAAAGCGTCATTAAAGAGCTCAAGGATTAAATGCCAAATGCCCGCAAGCACCGGTATAATAAAGCAAAAGAAGGATGCACGCGCGTTCCTAGAGAAACAGCCGCCAAATAGACGCGCTTTCAAACGGATGGCGCCATTTGGTGGAAAAAGCTTTGCCATTTTATGGCGGCTGTCCGACAATTTGCATGCTCGTTCTTCCTAGTTTTGACGGGCAAACGAGCGTTGAAACGCGCTCGTAAGCTTAGTCACAAAACACAGAGAGGGAGAAGTTTGCGATCGCGAAGTACCGCCGTGCTTGGATCCAATCGAAACGCGCTCGCGAACGAGCGCGAAACCGTCAGAAACTACCATCCGGAATCGGTAACAATCGTGCTGAATAATGACCCAACTCCATTGATGAGAAATGTCAAAATTTATGCTCTAGATTTCCACCTCTCGCGGCTTCTCTATTCGGCGAACACGCGCTCTGTGGAAATTCTCAGCCATTCGAACCTTCTAGCTAGTATTGTTAGTAATTGCTCTTCTGTTCCGCAACGTTTATTAGTTAACAGTCGATTCCCTAGAAAATAAAACCTCGACATGATGGGCACTTACATGAGGAAAACTTGAGATTATACTTCACGAAAATGAAAAAATTTAATTTAATACAATTGTTAGTTTTGTTTGCTCGATAATTAACAAATTAGTTTTGCTGTTTTATTGAAATTTTCTTTCAACAAAAATTGATAATCAATAATTTTACATATATACATATATATAATTTTACATATGACGATATATATATATATATATTAGGTCTACCGGAAAGTTCTGTCCGTTTTTGGAATAAAACAAAATACAAATTGTTCTTACCGTATAAACTTTATTAAATAATATAATTGCCATTATTGTTAATGATTTCTTGCCAGCGTGAGGGCAATTTGTATATCCCATTTTTGAAAAATTAAGAAAAATTTGTATTTTGGTTTATTCCAAAAACGGACAGAACTTTCCGGTAGACCTAATATTTAAAAAATTCTTGATTGTGAAAGGAGGCGTTTCTGAACAAATTGCAGGAAGTAATGCACAAAACTGGTTTTGAAGTAACAACCAAGATTACAACTGTGTAATATTTAGCGATGGTTGAATTCAAGAACACTGAGGATGACTATAAATAAATAGTTGAAACGTTTGTTCTTAATAGGAGATATATATTCATTGTGCACAACTTCCTGCAATTTGTTCAGAAACGCCTCCTTTCACAATCAAGAATTTTTTAATACAACTGAACCTGAGGATCACCTCTGTTACTTTATTAATAATATTAGGTCTAGCGGAAAGTTCTGTCCGTTTTTGGAATAAAACAAAATACAACAATTTTTCTTACCGTCAATAAACTTGATTAAATAATATAATTGCCATTATTATTAATAATTTCTTGCCAGCGTGAGGGCAATTTGTATATCCCATTTTTGAAAAATTAAGAAAAATTTGTATTTTGTTTTATTCCAAAAACGGACAGAACTTTCCGGTAGACCTAATATATATATATATATCGTCATACATGCAGAACTACGCGTCAGTTGGTCAACATAGACAAGAATCAACCATCACATATGCGTCGACAACGTGTTTCCTTCGTGTCTTCTATTCGCGCGCACGTGCTATCTCATTCGATTTGGAAATAATAACTAACAAAGACAATAACGCTTCGCATTCCCGTCAGACTGAGCGCCTGATCCGCATCTGAGTCGCCATTTATACCACGAGAAACGTGAGGATGGAAGCCGATCGCGTTTCCGCTTGTTCGCTGGGAATTGCCGCGATCGTTCGCCGTGACGAAAAATTCTCACCGAGTCCAACTTTTTCCATTTAAATTCAAATTCACACAGTTGCCGTTCGAAAAGAAATAATCGCGATGCTCATTTCGCAATAAAAACCGATGACGATGTCTCGCTAATTCTGTGAGATTTTTATCGTCAATTGTTTCTCACATTGTTGTTGAAAAAAAAAAGAGTTTAATAAAAAAAACAATAAGTTCTCAAATCTTATTAGAAAGTAATCAGAAATTGTATTGATAATATTTGTCTCGAAAGATGACGGTCCCGGGAACAAACAAAGCGAGAGAAACCGTCATTTTTCGGAGAGAATTAGATGGGCGCAGTTAATAATTGACGCGGCAAATGGAGAGCACGTAGTTATGCGCACGGTTGTCCGCATACCAAAGGGGACGTGATGTATTACGGCAGAACGCTATTGTCACGTTATTACCAGGGTAGCTACTGTCACAACGTTACAACGTTATCTCGTCAGCCGGCGAGATTACGATATGATAAATTAATCAAAATTAGAGACCGCGGATGCTAATTAGTAGCCGGTATCGTATATACACGTCGTGCCGCATGTTCTTCAAACATCCATTTATATATATATAAGTTCGTACGTTTCTCTCGGGAATCTTATGTGCGTAAATTAATCTTACGCCACATTAAAATCCCACACGGAAAAAAAAAGATTTGCTAGAATAGCAAGAAATTAGTTATTATATGGCCAGCAAAAAAACATTTGTTAAGTTTACTAATATTTTTGTTTCGCCAACAAAACATTTTGTTGATGAAACAAAATATTTCGTAGAGTCAACCATTTTTTTTTTTGCTAACCATATAACAGCAAAACTTTTTTTTTCCGCGCACATGTGTCATATTTTCACGCAATTGCAAATTGAAATCTGGTCTTTTGCGTCGCCGATTGCCATGTAAACGGAAACTATTTTTTTTTTTTTTTTTAGGCGAAAGGAACGCGCGATTCTGCGAATTAATTGCGACAAAGAAATCACACTGCGCGTTCGCGATTTACTCCGTCGTATGGTCTATCAGTGAAAACGGGCGGGATGGCGTAACTTTCAATGGCGCTTCGTATTGCCGCATCCTATGACACGACGCGGTTTAACCGAAGCACGAATTGAAATTTGCCGGCATCCGCGGAACGTCAGGAATGCCCGCCGTGATCCTGTTGGTATCCAAGAGTCGGTAGGGGTTGCGAAGGTAGTAGTACCAGTATGAGAGAGGCGAAAAGGCGGAGGTCCAATCGCGTCAACGAGATTACATCGTAGAATTTCATGCCCTTTCTCTCTCTCTCTCTCTCTCTCTTCGTACCAACCGAAATCAAAATCTCTTCTCGTGTTTTCGTTTATGGCCGGTTGATATGAGATCATCAGCAAGCTAGTATCAGACGAGAAAGCTGCTCGCAGCGACGTTACAACCGGCGATTTCACATACTTACGAAGCGACCAAATGCGTAAACGCGCATATCACACATTTTATTAAATTAAAAAATTAATTTTAACGTGGATTTTTTATTATACACTGAGAAAAAAATACTATTAACTCAACTAAATGCGTTTAGTTGAGTTTCAGTTTGTTATCTGAAATATCTTGTTTATTTACTTTAAGCATATGGTAATAAAGATAACAAATTCTTATAAGTTGAATTAACAATAGTGGTAATGAACATATTTAATCCACTAAAACCATTAATTGTTTTGTCGAACATAAGTTGTGATAATTTCAAATAAAAGATACTGTTAAAAAAGATGAAATAGGCAATTCTCATTTACTTTAATTGAATGTAATTTGAATTTCTTTGTACCAAGTATTTCATCTAATCAAACTGCTAATTTTATAAGCGGACAAAATATTGTGTTGTCCTATTGTGTTGTACATTCAAAGTTACCTGTATTTAAGCAAATTATAATTTTGTTAAAACAACTAAATTGTGTCTTTCGATATAACCTAATTATTATATCTATTGAAACATGATATCTTCTTACATTAATCAATATTTCATTGACAGCCCGTGACCGCTGCGTATAGTTGATTTAAAATACTATTTTGTTACTTCAACAACTTTTTTTCTCAGTGTAGCAAAAAAAAGGTCTCCACTAAACAGTTATTAAAACTTGAACGTTACTTCAGATGTTAATAATAAAAAAAAAAAAAAATAGAAATAGAACAGACATGCAAAATCGTTCGGTGTAATATAGACAATTTTCGTAGCACAGTCTTTGTCGTCGCGCCGACGCCATTTCGTAGCCGTTAAACTGACGTTCTTACACAAAGGGCGACGTAATGTGGCTCGGAAGCCGCTCTCTCCAGCTACGAGGCGACATTAACAACGCGTTTCTTGCGCGTCTACCAACTCGCGGGATTCTCCGGTGTGGCGCAAGTACTTTTACCCCCGACGACGACGACGACGATTCTGCACGCGCAGCGCGAAAACCCGGAAGGATGTTTCACGCTGGGTTATGTTGGATGTAAATGTTCGGCTAGCAAACGTCACTGATAAAAGAGAATTTCAAATGCGTTAATCTTCTTCGCAAGTGCCAACGTGATATGATGAGACTGGGGGGGGGGAATGAGAAAACAGAAAATTTAACAACACAAAGAAACAAAATGAGAGAAGAAAAAAAAAACTAAGTAGAGAAATATATTTTGAGATATATGCATAATGTTTTCAGTGTGCTTCGCACAAAAAATGCAATTGCGTCACATTATGTTATCCGTGTGCTTTTGAAAAAATAAAATTGCAATTCTCTCGTGCGCTTGATCAATTGCGGAAAATGGCGAAAAAAGAATAATAGGTTGCATTTTCAAAGGGTTCGATAATATATTCCGACGTTAACGGAGTTTTAATAACTCCCGAGCAATCCCGACGTTTTTCTTTGATTCGACATTTAACCGATTTCTTTCTTTTTCTTTTTTTTTTTTTTTTGCTTCTGTCGCGCTGACCTCCTCTTCTCTCGCGAAATTGTTTTTTTCCGTTTCCCTCTTACATCCTTTACTACTACCAAGTTCTCAACGCGGATCAGCAGAGCTCAAAGCATTCTTCTGTACTGACAATGTTCTCTTTCCTGTCTATAAAAGATCAGGAAGAGAATAATATCTTAAAAAGTCGACGGATATAGCAATCGACTTGACGAGAATTTTTTTTGTATCCGCGAGTACAAAAAAGGAACAATGAAAAGAGATCACGCGTGCGCTTTTTTGTACAGAAATTTGCTGAAATATAATATATTATCAAGTTTTGTAATCGGCCAATAGAAACCAAGTGCAAGGTTTTATTCGCAATAATGTAGACGAAACTGTGTGTCGAAACGTTTCAACTTATATTTAAGTCATCTTCAGTCAACCGACTATAATAAATACAAATTTCAATTTACAAAATGAAATAAAATAAGTATAAAAAAATATAAAAAATATGAAAAATGGATCTCATCTAGAAAAGTAACTTAAAATTAGAAAAGTCAACACTTGAACGTAATATTGTAATATGAAAGTATGTACTGCACGATTAGATGTGTCATGCTCAAGGAAATAATATTAACTGAACGGCAAAACAATATGTTGTTGAACAATATGTTGTACAGACGGCGTCATTAATTCGAAGAATAGGCGCGGGGATTACATAAAAAGTCCAGTTGATCCAAATATCCATTAGTCCCAAAATCGGGTGTCCCGTTGTGGACACCCGATTGCTACAAGTGAGTTAGTACGGCGCCCGTTGGCGCTACGAGCAACCGCCCCGCTTGCCCTCCGATCCCCGCGCCTATTCTTCGAATTAATGACGCCGTCTGTACCTTGAGCATGGCACATATAATCGTGCAGTACATACTTTCATATTACAATATTACGTTCAAGTGTTGACTTTTCTAATTGCAAGTTACTTTTCTAGATGAGATCCATTTTTCATATTTTTTATATTTTTTATATTTTTTTATATAGAAAATAGACCTTCCTGCCTTTGGACTGCAGATGGTGGCAGTGTAATAAATAAACTTAGTGTGGAATAAAGTGATTTATTGTGTTAACGTTTCGACCGTCGATTACGGTCATCCTCGGCCACGCTGAATAAAATAACAAAGTTAAGGAAAATTACAGAATATCAAGATTACAAAATATTATACAGTTCCACAATAAATCACTTTATTCCACACTAAGTTTATTTATTAATACCGCTACCATCTGCAGTCCAAAGGCAGGAAGGTCTATTTTCTATCTAATTTTTATTGTATTACTGCTTGTTTTCCAATTATATTTTTTATATTTTTTTATACCTATTTTATTTCATTTTGTAAATTGAAATTTGTATTTATTATAGTCGGTTGACTGAAGATGACTTAAATATGAGTTGAAACGTTTCGACACACACAGTTTCGTCTAAATTATTGCGAATAAAACCTTGCACTTGGTTCCTATTGGCCGATTACTCATACAAAAAACTTGATTTTATCATACGAACCAGAGGGGACGTCCCTCATACCTACACATAATATATTATATTTTTATTTCTTTATTGATATTTTATCAACGGTTTAATTTTTTTTTTTAAGGCTTCGCAATTTCGAGGAATACAATTTTTCCATCGAAAATGTGATAACAATATGTGTTTTAATAAGAAAAACAAAATTTCGATAATGTTCTCTTGCAACACAGTCCCCAGTGATTTAGCGCAACAATTCTTGATGCGCTTTCCGGATTATCCGCGTAGAGGAGGAAAAGGGGGAGAGGGGGGGGGTGAGAAATTTTCCCGTGGAGAACAATACGGCCGGGTCAAAAGTGATGCTTCGCAGTGTATACGCTCGCGCGTACTCTCTTCTCTTTCGCTAGTGAAAGTATTGAAGCCAGATGGAGCTGTACGCGCAATAAAGAACGATAATGTTCACCACGCTCCGAGATACACACAAGAAAACCGTAAAAAGGTATGGTTGCGCCATTATATGCCGTTGCCCGGGGGAAGGGAGGGGAGGGGGGCGCGTGCTTACAAGCAAATTTATAGCGGCATTATTCCTATCAACAAAGACATCATTGTTATAGCTTCTAAAGTCGCATGAAAAACTAAAATTCAACGATGTGTTCGAGCGTTCCCATAACTTCACATTCCTAACTTCGAGTCGCGCGCGCGCGCGACGAACGATATTGCGATAATAGATTTATATTCCGGGAGACGCACAAATCATTTCTTTTCGAAGAAGACAAGGGAGAAAGGGAAAAAACGAGAATTTTAAAGAGTTTCGACGAAAGCTCCGTTCGTTTAAAAAAAACAAAAAAAAACAAAAACAAAAAAAAATCACCTTTAGAGATTTTTTAATCTCTGGCGTCCGGATATACATAGATAATCCGATTGAACTTTTCGCCTGAACGCAATCGGCGGCGCCACGGTCAAAAAAAAATAAATTTTCACATCAACGACAACGTTGTTCCACGGTTTATGCGCCGAGCCTTGTCTTCCATTTGTAGCGTTAAACCGTGAAATTGCGCTCGGCCGTTGCACTTGCGACTGCGATTGTCGATGCCAGACACGCCGGAAGTCGACTTTATGGCAGAGCCGGGCGTGCGCGCATACACGGTGGACGGACTTGAGGCCGAAAAGGGGAATGAAATTGGAGCGAAAAAAGAACTGCAGAATAAAAACTAAAAGTTACGGGGGCGGCTGCTAGAACCGTGCCAAAAAGGGTTGAAAGCGCGCGCGCGCGCGCTCTATTCTCTTTCCCTCCGCTGTTCTTTCGTTTTTCGTTTTAATTTCACGCCCGCGCCAATTTTCGGGCTTTTCGCGAACGCGCCCGCGCCCGCGCCCGCCCCCGAGAAAGAGAAGAGAGGTCATCGGCGTCGATTTATTATGTCACGCAAAAGAGCCCCAGAACAAATCGTTCGAAATCCATTCTCAAAGAAGAGATCTGGACCTGTGCAGCCGACCGTGTCGTCATTAATTTCTCGACTATTCAATAGACGCGCGCGGCTCTGTAATCAAAACGAGAGACGCTTTTTTTTGTATTTTTATTTTATCTTTTATTATATAATATTTGAAACTTCCCGGTACAATCTGAAACTTGGAGCGTTTGTGTGCGATAAAAAGAAAAAACAAAAAAACGATAACGCGCGTTATCGCATTGTATATCAAAGTGACGATATCTCTAAACGCCAATATTGCGTCGAAAAAAAAAAATCCTATTTAATCAGAAAAATACGCGCGCGCGCGCGAGTTGATCTCGCTCGCGAAAATCAAACTCGTTCTCAATCACGGCGTATCGATTACCACCCCCCGGTAGCGAATCGCTCCAGTTGCTAGATGTACGTTAATGAAATTAATGGGTAGCCGTAGCAGTCGTACATTACCGGTTAGCCAACGTTCTCGACAATGACAGAACCTAGTTGGCAAAACAACTTCGATAAAGCTCCGGATTCGTTCCAACAGTGACGAATACGCAACACAAACATTTTGGATTTGGGATTCCGCGTTTCATATTTTATCCTCTCTCTCTCTCTCGCTCTCTCTTTCCTTGGCTTTGTTTTGTTTCCTCCGCGTCTCTATTCTCTTTATTTCCTTTTCGCGTAATTCGGTGCGAACACGCACAACACATTCGTTATTCTATTAATATATATTGCTGATGTATGTTTACTTTTTGATAAGTATATATATATGGTCTAGAGAGATTAATTATTATTGTTCTCTCTTCTCTCTTTGCTTCGTTCTTCTTTTTTTCCCGCTCTCTCCGTGCTCTCCGCGTTTCTCTCATTACGGTTATCGTCTTCTCTACGTTCTCTTTAGTATTGGCGGAACAGGCAGCATCTTAACTCGCTGCAGTACCGATTCGGAACTAAGCTCGTCTACTTGGCAAATGCCCTTTCGTGCGCCATTCGGCACGGACGTGTACGTACGTAATCGCCTTAGAATCGTCGATTCCATTCCAGTGCTTGCTAGAACAGATAGCTTTCTCCGGTACGGCGGACTCGCCGTCGTCTACTCGACAATCGATTTCGGAGACTATAGGGGTATAGTTTTAGGTCCAAAAGACTACTACGTCTATGATATATCCAAGAAAATGATATATCCTAATTATATTAGGATATTACAAAGATATCAATTTCTCGAGATCTCTCGTTTATAAACAATCGTTAAGATTTATAGAAATATACAGTTAGATATTGTGTTCTAAGCGATGAGAGAATGAGATTAAAAAAAAAAAGAAAAAAAAAGAGCAAACATAACAAATTACGTGTTCGCTCTCGCCTCATCCTCATCTCCGGCCGCGGATGAACTTCGTCATTGGTTAGCGGAATGTTCCGCCCCAGAACGTCGTTAATTCTCCGGCGAAGACGCCGGAGAAATTGAATCGCATCTAACGCGTCCGCGATGATCGAGCTTGCGGATAAGCTCGCGCCAACGAGGACCATTTCTAAAATCCCGCGGCTAATAGCAAAATGATACATTTGCTGATTTGTAATCCGCGATTTTTGCGGCAATTAAAACGCGGAAAAAAACGACGCGTCGTCGTTCTCACGTGTAGTAGGGATAAACAATATTATTATTGGCCTTCCAACAGTAATTGGCCATGTAGTAAAGAAGTAATAAATATAAATAAATATTATCATTATATTCTAAATTATAAACATTTTAATATTAATTAAGTTTTTTTCTGCTCCGAATAAAAGTAATATTGTAGTATTTAAGAAGCTCAAAAACTTATTGTTATACGACGAACATTGGCCAACTGGTCAATCACTGTTTTTAAGATTATGAAAACCATATGACAGTCATTGGTCTCTTATTTTGAGTTATAGATACAAATGTAAGTAGGTTAGGTTTGTTAGTTTTTAATGTGTTATAAATAAAATATTCATTACTATATCTTCAAGAGTCAAAACAAAACATTTATTACGATAACTGTTATGTAAACAGATACTAACAGAACTCATATGGCCAATAACTGTCTATTTTGACTGTAAGAAAATATTTTATCAAATTTTGAATAATTTTTCAAATTTTTTAATAAATTTATTAGTTTATTTGCAATTGTTATAGTTTGTTTGAGCTAGTAGTACTGAAGATTTACTTCAAGTTATTAAATTTAATTTTATAATTCACTCTATATAGTACAGTTTTTCCTTAAGTGGCCAATCACTGTATCTCTTATCTTCTGTATCCCCTATATCGTTTGCGAAATCAATCGCAATTAATAATAATTGCATACGCGCGATATTTCTCTGTAGATTAATATATATTTAGCTTCTTTTTTTTTTTTTTTTTAATTTCACGATGTAAACTTGCGCCTCTCTCGAGCGAGTTCTTTCTTACAGTTCAATTATTGCGCACGTAATGCAACAACACAAGAAGAAGGGGAGAGAAAAAGTATTTTGCAGAAAACTCGCTAACTTTTATTCTTGTTTTGTTTACAGAAGATGGGTTCGGTGCATGGCGAAGAACTTCCATTCGTCTTCGGAGCGCCTTTATGGGTGGAGGGATTTGGCCATTTTCCGAAAAACTATACGAGACTGGAAATGGCGCTCTCCGAGAGTATCATGCAATATTTTGCGAACTTCGTGAAAACCGGGTAAGCGAATTATACGAAGTTTAATCATTCTGTTGAATGTGAAACCTTAGCGAGAATCGCAAGAAGTGTGTCGCAAATATCGTAAACTTGCTTGAAAACGGAACTAACTTTCATCCGAACACACGTTTGCTTAAAACTTGGTTCGAATTTTTAATTTTTCCTCGTGAATATATTTAAAAAAAAAAAAAAAAAATGGTTTTTTCTTTTTCTTCTGAGTCACGTGTGACATCGCACGCGCGCACTTGGCGCACGCACCACTTGCGGAATCAATTTGCGGCAGACAAAAAGAGACACACCAAAGCTTCGAAAAGTCTAATTTTCCATATTCATGAATGAACACACACACACACACACACACACACGTCGGGCAAAAGCTCGGCTGATAAAGGGTGAGTGATAAGAGAAAAGAGAAACGTGTAAATGACGGCCGCAGGGCGGAGAAAGAACACTGTTGGCGAAAATCTGGCGGGCAGATTAGAAACAAATGTATTTTTTTCTGGGGCGTGTTAGCGTCGCGCGACAGAAATTTTCGTGTTCCGAAATATTGTTTCCGCTTGTTTATCGCGACGGATCTGTATTATTTTATTTTTGTTGTTTTTTTTTTTTTTTTTTTAAGTGCACCGAATCAAATACTTTACATCAGCGAGCGCGCGCACGCGCGCGTGTCACGCCTATCAATAATATCGTGAAAAACTATGCCGGTAAATATTCCAAAAAAAAACCAAAAAAAAAAAAAAAACATGAAATATTCATAAGCGCGAGCATAAATTCCTCCGAGTTTGCGATCAATAGCGCGTTTGTTTGCCAAAAACTCCACTTATTGACAATCTGTTACTGTAAAATAAACGTGCTACGCATTCCTGAACTGTTTATTACAACCGGGAAAACATCAATAATTGAATTTCGAGAACGTCAGACTTTCACAATCTGTATACACATTTATGATATATGAGAATTGATTTAAATTTAATTAATTTGATTCGTCTGGAGTTTTGGACGCACTCTTTTGCGACAAATTTTGTCAAAAATTTTGAGAATAAGTATTTTACTGAGTATATATGTGATTCAAACGTAAGTTGAAACTTTCCATCGAAAAAAACTTCAAGAATTCACCAATTCGAAATATTGTATTTTTTTTTTTTTTTTTTAGAATTTCAGTCAAGTATAAATTTTCTAAAGCCGAAGAGACATGTTATCCCCAAGAAAGGGCTTGCCTAGGATTATAGAAAAATTGGACGATTTGGTGCCCCGTAGAATTGCCTTCGGAGTGCGCAACTGTTGTACACAGCGATGCTGCCACGGCCACATGCTAAGCCAGCTTTTACGTATTTAAACATGTATAGGTGTGCGTGACTTCGCGAAAGCGCAAATGGAATATCGACGAAAACATGAGAGATACATATATTTCATACAGTTGAAACATTTCACCTAGAGAGATCGCATCCTTATTTTTGAGAATTATTACATCTCTCTCCGGAATTCTCCAGAAAATAGAACATGTCTAACCGCGCAAACATCTTTTCGCACAAACGTCCGTTTATTTTTCGCGGTGTAAAAATTTATTTAAAAATATTTAGCTTTAATGTTAGACTTTACCTCTTTTTTTCCAAAGTGTAACGGATTTTTAAAAAAATTGAAAGATATGTTTTTTCAGAGAAAAAAAAACGACGCGCTTCCCGAAATTTCCGTAATCTGCCGTAAAAAAAACTGTATTAACGTCTAAAAGTTGACGAGGTCTGTGTGTGTAATTCGTCCGATCAACTCTAATACACAAAAGATCGTGTACACGTAGACAACTACACCGAAAAAATTGTATTCTTGTTTTGAGGATATCCCACTTACTTTAAGTAGATTTTATACTAAAATAAGCGCCAAGAAGAGTTTCTTATTTTAAGAGGAAAATCCTCTACAAATAATAATATTGATAAGAATATATACTGATTAGAATATAAAAAGCCTCTATGGAAAAACATATATATCTCACTATCGAAAAAGACTATATTCTTAAATTAATAATATATTCTTAAAAAAAGAAAATAAATTAAATTAAG
>NW_018020715.1:451255-452213 GCF_002006095.1 Pseudomyrmex gracilis
AAATCTTCTACTTACAAGAATATAATTTTTTCGGTGTAAATATTTATGAAATATTTTCTCTCTTCCCGTCACGCGTATTCATTGAAGTATGATTACTTTAGAATAGAGAATTTAGTATCTCTCACACGCGCGCGTATCGCATTTCTATCCGGCGATTTGGTTTGCTCAAAAGATTCGAAATATCGATCTCCCTCTTCTTGCATACATCAGCGACGCATCGATGAAGCGAATTTCACGTTCGCTCGAAGCGACGACAAGCATTGGGAACATCGTTGGCTCGTTTTGGCCCCGCTTTTGCATATTCATCGAAAGGACGAAGAGGTTAAACGAACTTTCGCATATGTCGCCAATAACTTTGTAGTTTCGCGGTAGACCCCCCTCCGCCCACACGTGGCTTAACTTTGGCAAGAGGGGCGTGTCCGGAACAATGTGTATCGACACGCACGTGGCGTGTGTTCGGAAACAGCCAGACGCGTTTTGTATATAGGACACACGTATAGACACGTATCTTGTGCAGCGTTTAGTTTCCTATGTACATAAAAGGCCTCTCTCTTTTTTTTTTTCAGCTGAAATTTGCGTTCGTACACAGCGTATGCGAACAAAGAAATTGAAGTAAAACAACTTTTAAATTAACATCGATAATGTCGTTTTAAAGTCATTTAAAACAACATTTGCCAACGTTAAGTTTAAATTAGTTTGCTAATGAAACAATGTTTAGCGAAGAGTTCATGATGTTTTATCAGTGTTTTCCTACACGCGCGTTTTGCCCCCCCGGAGAAGTTATTCCCCCCCCCCCGAATATAATTAACGCCATAGAAAACTCAATGATCGAAACGTGATTCTTTTTTTCTTAATTTACAACACTACGCGCGTGTATATACCCGGTAAAAAATTTTTCATGCATAAAATTGTATGGACATATTCGGTATATATATATATATATATATATATATATATA
>NW_018020715.1:452383-456071 GCF_002006095.1 Pseudomyrmex gracilis
AGTAAAAATATAGTTTTATATAATTTTTTGTATCTAACATGATACTAATAGAGTTATTTTGTAATTTGATATGGAATATCTCTGAAGCCATTCTCTTAAAAAAAGAAATTCTCCGTGTATAAAATTGTATAGACATATTCGGCATATAAATTTGCATTAAATATAATTATTTTAATTTGTGTATAAGTATATATAAAACATGTTTTACCGGGTATACACACAAACCGGCACTGTGATTGCGAGAGAATTTGGATATATTGATTCTCGAAATTCTCCGTTTATGCTGCCAACATATAACACCTTGGCTCGGGGACATTCCGTGTAGACGGTAACATGCGAGCACATCCTGTGCGCGATCACGCACAGGTCGACGTAGTTTGTCTCACGTAATTCCTGTGTATACGTGACCGCGTCTGAACTCGAACCTCAAAATTACTCGCATTGTATTATACATGTCGCGGCAATACATGCGCGCAGACGCGTGTTGATACCGTCGTCGACCGATCCGATTGGTTAATACGTGACGTCTCGGAGTTTGTGGGTTAGTTTCGTGTAGTTATTGGTAAGTCGACGAAAATGTATATATATGTAGGTACGTGGAAGCACAGAAACACGCGCGGCCTCAAACTCTCGCAACACGTTGCGAGAACCTTCTTTCGAGATGACAGATACGTGGCTCGTATCGCCGAGCGCGAACTTCTCTCGCGCGCACACACAGTCTTGAATTTTTTTTCGATCACAATTGTTGCGCGCGTTTAATTTTCAAAACACTTAAATTTTTGTTTTTACCACTTATTTCCCATAGACGTATAATATATAGACTGCGCGTTTGGCTGAAAAGATGTCTTCAACGTTGAGGGAGACAACATACTTTGAATAGTAACTCTTTCTCTGTCTATCAATGTCTGTGGTGAGATCAGGGCCTACTGTTTCATACCACCTAACCTACCATCACCCCTTAATCTCTTTCACTTTTCTTCACCCCCACTATTTTTCTATCCCCACTTTTCCACTACTGTTCCATCAATCAGCGAAGACTTCTTTTTCCCCCACTACTTCGCTAGACAAAGATGAGGCTACTGTTCAACACCAGCTGTCTCTCTCAACGTTGAAGACATTTTCTTAACATGGCAAAGGTAGGGAACGCGCAGTCTATATATTATACGTCTATGTTATTTCCCAACAACTTTTCTCGATTTACTCGAATCTCTAAGCAAAAACTCGGTTTTCTGAGTTTCTCGACGCGTTAACGTTTTTTTTTACGAACCGCCGAAGTTTACTTAATATCCGAACAGTCGAATGTGAAAAAAATCTCAACAAAATTGTTCGATAAAAGTTTCGCGTGTACATGCACATCGTTAGAAAACAAAAAAGTCGTGGGAAAATCTCCGCGGCAATTAAGCGTACGTGAGTTTCCGGGAGGTCAACTTCGAAAACCAAACGCTTTTCGTCATACTCCTTTTTTTTTTTTTTTTTACCATTAAAAAGTTTGGGAAAACAACAGAGGGAAGGTTTCCCGGGGTTTTAAAAAAAAAAAAAAAAAAAAAAAAAAATGCGCTGCAAGTACACACGGATGAAAACGAGCCGCGGTGATTTCGCGCGCGACCGCGCGTCCATCTCGGGGATTATAAATCATCAAATGCTCATTTCGGCCAATAAGCGCGGCAAATGTAATTTAAAATAAACATTAAAAATCCGTTTCCGCTTACCGGACCGCGTGCCATCGCGCATTTTATTGGCCACCGAGAAGTGATATGACATCGCTGGACGCGACCGTTGTGTTTGTTATTTGTGCGCTTAAAAAGCAAATTTGTAAGCAACACACAGAAAATGCATGTCAAAATGACTTTAAATAAATTTAACACGCTCTCACCGTATCTCTCTCGCACACACACACACACACGCGCGGTTGTTCGCGATTCAATTCTTCGAGGATAATTATTCGCATCGTTTATTTTTACAATCGCGAACACTCGATCGTTTCCACGAAATGCACTCTGATGACAATTATTGCGCTCGTATAAATCTATCCGATCCGCGATGTGACACGGATTTTTGCCCGATAATTATTTTGTCCGAATAAATTTCTTGACGCGAAGAAAGAGACAATAATCTAGATTTCATATAAAGTTTGACATTTTTGTTGTCGAGCACGTTTGCCGTTTCGAAACACGCGCAACACACGGAACAACGTCATCCCGGTGGACTTCTTGGAAGGTAAACTCTTTAAAACTAATAGACAAAAATGTCTTGTCCGACGAGAAAGAAAACGAATTGTAACGGGGGTGTTAAGTTCGCCGAATGTCATCACGAACGGTGGCCTCTCTTCGCACAGTCTTTTCACCCAAATTGCATTTTCTCAAAACCTCAAAAAGTTTACGTCGGACGTGATCAGTTTCTTATTACAAATAAACTCTCTCTCTCGTTTGTTTTTCACTTGAAAATAAAAAAAAAGATTTCCGAGATCTGAAAAATGGACTCAATCACTCGATATAGTTCATCAGAAATAAAAAGATATACAAACTCACGACAACGTGTGGAGCTCAAAAATGCGGGAAAAAAAAAAGATTTTTTTTTAATCCAAACAATTCGAAGAAATTTTATTTTTCTAATGTCTTTACAATTTGTAACGATTCTCTACGAAACGTATCTCAGTCGCGCGTTCGTGAAAAAAAAAAAAAAACGTTAATTCAACGAGGGAGAAGATCTTCCTCGAAAGATCAAGATGTTTCGCTTTGAAACGACGGAATCGCTCTTTTTTCTCTCTTTCTCTCTCGGAGAAAAAAAGTATACGATCTATATAGAGGTTCCGCGTTGTCTCTTTTACAGAGCTTTGTACGATGTCAGACCAATCTACCACCGGCACAATCTCTACTCGAATGCCCTCTCCATTTCCATTATTGGTGAGGAGTCGCCTGGCGCACACACAATGGCGAACGATTGCTCTATTCGTCGCGTCCTTGGATATAGAGAAGGTTCTGAGAAACGTGTGTAACCGCGCTGTAAATGTCGATTTTATCAAGACTGCGATCATACACGCGCGCGCATACACACACACACACGCACACACAATGCGCACGTAAAATGTATCGAAATCGCCAACCCCATGTCTGAATAAACAATCATTTTTTACGTGCTCTTATTGTAATTCGTGCGTATAAATATATATTCAGGAAAAACTTCTTGTTCGCAATTATCGCGAAATATCGTATTTTATTACCGAGTATCGCAATTATTAATCATAAATAATGAAACGAACAAAATTAAGCGCGGATACGTTATATTGCGCTGCTAACGTGTTACTCCGCGCGAGCGCAAATATAACATATAGGTACGTTTTCAGAGTTGAATGAAATTCAACTATTAATTTACTGGAACTGTGTGTGTGTGTGTAACGATTCTCTCTTATTCTCATATTCCATTAACGTGGCGTCAATCAAGACCAGGCCGTTGGTGTTGTGTGGCGCCGCGTTATTTTAACCAATTTAACCAAAGGATTAACATAAATAAAAATTTTTAATAGTATATGAATATAAGGACATAAAGAGCCGTTCGCAGGATGTTGTGCGTGAATGTGCCTACACCGGAAAAATTGTATTCTTGTTTTGAGGATATCCCACTTACTTTAAGTATATTTTATACTAAAATAGGCGCCAAGAAGAGTTTCTTATTTTAAGAGAAAAATCTT
>NW_018020715.1:456358-457759 GCF_002006095.1 Pseudomyrmex gracilis
AGAATATAATTTTTTCGGTGTAAATATATATATATGTACACACATATATACTTCGAAATAATTTTTTTCCTCCATATAGGATATGCTGGATTTGCATAAATTTTTAAATCAGCGTGTCGCTTAATTGTTTAGTCGCAATATATTTTTGTTTTTCACGGGTTACATATTTCCGTCGTGTTAGTTTCAACGCCAGTCAAATGCTACCTACCGCGCCGTAGATTGGCGTTAAAAACACTCACGACACGTTGATATAATTCGATGTGTAATCCTGTACTACGAGTAATCGCGATTAAACTCGAGTGATTAAATGCCGTAAATCTACTTTGAGATGATCCGATAGATATCGCTGCCAGTGCTCTGCCTGTCCATAACAGCCGCGTAAACTGCAATCGATATTTCGCACTTCGCAATTAGTGTCGGGCATATAATGTCTGAAGCCATTAGATAGTCGACTCGACTGTGCTGATTATATATAGTTGAGTTTTTCTGAAACAATACGTAGAGAACGTAGTCTCGAGCAACGTCGATATGTAACTTTTTGAAATGCGCAAATATTTTTTTTGAAATTGTTAGATTTAAAAAAAACACTTAAAAAAAAAAAATTATAGTCTCAAATATCTCACAATTTAACAAAAAAATTTATATCGTATATTATTATTTGTCTTTGTGAAATTTTTTCATAGAGATTGTTCGATCAAAATTTTTTTGCAATTAAATGTTAAACGATTTTAAAAATGTCAAAGAAATCGTGATGCTACAGAGAAATCGCGACTACTGAAATTGCGAAAAAATATATCCGTCTGTTTGCTAAATCTGAGAGTTAGTAGATATCAGAAGCGCCATTATACGTGCCATTTACTGCTTTAATATTTTCGGATAATGTTCTGTCATGTAATGGCGCGATTTGGAAATAACGACGGCCATCGATCACGTATTTATTATCGGAGCGCGAGGCGCAGTTTATCATAATTTTACAGCAAATAGAGCCGTGTCCATACCATCACACGTCGTAATTCAAGCTTGACTGACACTAACTCCGCGGGATTATCCCTTCTGCTCACCTGAACTCGTAGCCTGTATAACGGTATCTATCTTTTGGAATGACTTTGAGGTTTAATCATTGTATTGTCG
The DNA here is from genome assembly GCF_002006095.1 of Pseudomyrmex gracilis. Lineage (NCBI taxonomy): Eukaryota > Metazoa > Arthropoda > Insecta > Hymenoptera > Formicidae > Pseudomyrmex > Pseudomyrmex gracilis. The sequence continues at coordinate 457,490 of NW_018020715.1, forward strand.
GGAGCCGATGATTAACGTGTCGATATAATGAACCAATTAGTTTTTATATGTGATATGCAAAACTTGTATGTAAACTTGTATATATATATATATAATTTATCCTAAAAAAAATACAAGTCAATGTTATATATTTTATATATATATATATATATATTGTATATATATATAAAATATACGAGTCTATGTCCAAATAGACGAGGATTTTATATATATATATATATACATAAAAGTCGACGTTATATATTTTATATATATATATATATATATAAA
>NW_018020715.1:457958-459273 GCF_002006095.1 Pseudomyrmex gracilis
ACACCGAGTGCGAATTAATTGAAAAACAAGGGGACAATCGAATTATCTAGTGTGCATTTCCGTTCTGCCAGATAATTGCAATAAATATTACGTACCCGTAACTACGTATTGGTTTGCGCACAGCCAACAGTGCGAATCGACGATTATGACGTAGTTTGGTGTAAACAATAATTTAGTATAATTGTCAAGGACTAAACAGTACGGCCGTTCAATAACCGCGAATGCGGCAATCGCAAACATCGCAGCCAATGCTCGCGTCCCCCCCTTGTCCTTTACATCTTTCTCCCTTAACTGCGCAACCACCGTACTTTACTGTCGTAATCCGCGCGTAAACTCCACATAATGCAGACATACGCGGCAACGTGCCGTCGAAGCTGCCCTTAATGCCCCTTGGTCTATGACTAAATCCCTTCGCAGCAACACGTTCCCGTAATCCTTCTTCAGTAAGCAAGAAAACGGATGGGAACGGGGGATGTAAGTTTCGAAATCATTCGTACATGCAAACCTGACCTAGTTATTTGTTTACCGTTTATCTTTCAATTTCTAGCACCGGGGGAGAAAGAAAACGAGTAGACAAAGATGAAACTACATATTTTATACGCGTAAAAAAAATAAACAAATAGTATATTTCTAATAAAGTGCGAGATAATAAAAAGAGCAACAATTATCGTGGCCTTCGCGAAAATTGAATAGAAAGCGCAAACGATTCCCAACTTTGCTCCGAAGCAAAGTCACTCCACGCATAATCGTTAAAGATCTTTCGTCGTTTACATTGCAAATAATTAGCCGGGACAAACTTTGGGTTTCATCAACAAGAAGGAAAGAGAGAGAGAGAGAGAGAGAAAGAGCAAGAGCGAGAGTTCTCGTAATCACTAAATGTTGTTAATTACACCACAGTTGGCTCAAAACTTTTAACCCTGATTCAAGCACACGTTTCATTGGTTCGGAGGACCCTTAAAAGTTCCTGTTATTTCGTGGCACGTTTCTCGTTTTCCGACTCAGTTTAGACGAATGAACAAAGTGGTAATTACACCGTATACTCGTTAACCGGGCTTACCAACAAGAATCAGCAATCGGCTTCGCGTGAGTTGGAAAAGCCTGCGGTAAAAGCGCGCATATATATAGCTCTCTTTTAATAAAAATAGTACACACCGCATATATATATATATATATAAAATCATTCGTTTCAAACTTAGAGTAGATTAAAAATGTTTTTGGTGCAAAAAACATGATGAGATAACACTTCCATAATTACGAAACGTTTATATCTATACAACACGAATATATAATACAAATATTAATTGCTTATATATAT
>NW_018020715.1:459667-461452 GCF_002006095.1 Pseudomyrmex gracilis
TGTATATACATATATATGCTTATAGTATATATTTATGTACATATTTTTTATTACTTATATATACTTTACAGGAAACATACAATTAAACAAATTTCTCTACAACAGCTGCTGTAAAAAATAAATCGATTAGATTAAAATCTTGGCTAGATAAATAAGAAAATCTTACACACGTTTTTACACAAAAAAATATTATATATAATATTCTATTATATCAACATCACACCGACCTCTTTTGTTGTTATATCAATGAACCTTCAACACGATGACTCAGTGTGAATTCCGCCGTGAAGCGTTACTCGAGGCTGTAATCCAGATGGATTTGGAAATTCGCAGGAAGCATTGTGGTTCCTCGGAGGAAGGAAGAGCGTTATAACGACTCGGTACGGCATTCCGGGGAGAGAGAGCACGGTCCATGATGCCGCTAATGCTTTCCCATCCCTCCCCCGGTTACCCGTGTCGCGCGCGCGCTTCGTAACCGCAAAACCTGCTCGTGTCTCGCTCACATAGGGGGAGAAAAGGAGGGAGGGTGGTGGCTCCAAGGGGGCGTGGGAAGAGGCAGAGCTTAATTACGCACTACCTGGATATGCACGTTGGGTAAATTGCTATTAGTGGTTTCGGAGACACGTTAAAATGGTTACCACAGCAACGGCTTTCATTTCTGTCTCAATGACAAAGGGAACGATGAAGAGTGATGAGCGCTCGGCTTTGAGCTATATGCGGGTATCAGTTGCCGCTAGGTTCATTGGATCCTCCGTATATACGTTTTCGAGCTTTCTCGCGACGTAGAAAAAAAACGAAAAGTAGCGAAGATGTATAATTAAAAAACTGTAGTAAAAGGTAACGTGAACTTGTCGACATAATATTACACCGAACGAAAAACAAAAAAACAACCATTGCGTGAAGTTGCGTGTGTACTTAAAAGATATAATAAACGTAAATAATTTTTATGCAGTTTTTTAGAAGTAAATATTTTGAATTTTTTTTTAACGCAATCTCGCGTATAAAATAATAATAAAACACAGAGAATATTCTGTCTTTCTCGAAAAATGTGCTGTGAGAAAACCGAATTGTTTTTAAATAACATTTTTCTTCACATTGTTCTCTCAAATTTCATAAATGTTATATACACATACAAAGGGTTGCAAAGCACACCTCTTTGTCTATAAAAACACGGAGCTATTTCACATTACTTAATCGACGTATCGAATACTTTGAGAGTAGCGAAATATACATACCCCATGTTCGTAATAAATCTTCTTTAGTCCAGATCACGATCTCCTACCCTAAACCCAATGTTCTCGCGCACGAGGGCACGTCTCGAAGCCGAGATGATGATTAATAATCGGGTGGGGTGGATGTTCCGAACGGATGCATTTTTTATCCGCGTTAATACGAGACTACTTTCGTATCGTCGTAACGAGAACGAGAGTAGAAGAAGACGAGGGGGGACGAAAAGAAGGGCGCAGGAGGTCGGGGGAGGGGGATGAGGGAAAGGGTGAGCCGACAGGGCAATGCATCAGCGGTTAATGAGCAAACTTTAATATTCTCCCGGACTAAAACCCACCCCCTTTACCCACCACCTATCTTCCACCGACCACGAGCCAGCCCCTATGTTCCCGGAACTCGGAAAGAGGGGAACGCGGAGAAGGAGGGTGGGATGACACGACGAGCGCGATGCACACGACTGCCATAATTATTGTGCGCCGGCGGAAGAAGGGCGAAACACAACGGGCGAATATAAGCGGGAACGCGAAGAGAAGCGCGCGGGCTCTGTTTGTTCGGGGG
>NW_018020715.1:461542-482525 GCF_002006095.1 Pseudomyrmex gracilis
TTGGCGGGATTCGGCTTCAAAGTCGTTCGCATTCATTAATTTCATGGGAAGGTCCAATTAGAACGACCCGGTTGTTTCCGGTTGAACACTTATACGGTAAAAGGGAAGCCTGTCATGATGTATAGATACAGTAACAATGTGACCAGAGAAAAAAGAGAGAGAGGAGAGAGAGAGGCTCATTTTTTTTTTCACAACGCGTAGATTGAAATCTCAGTAAATAACTCTTGTCACGTTAGGTTTTATTTAATTGCTCCGCGTGGCGCATTATTCACATATTCTCTTTTTCTCATCATTTAACATTTAAATTCTCGAAACTTAATAAAGTCGAATATTTTATCTTTTTTTTTTTTTTTTTCAAGTAGCGTGATTCTTTGACACATTATTCATCTACATATGATTCACGCGATTATTAATACATAATGCCTACGCAGGCTGGAATGATGACCCAGAAGAAAAATACGCGTATGTGTGTGTAGAGCATAGCTTTGGTGTGCAATATAGAAACATAAGGAAACTCTGTGCTCTTCCTTTCTATGCTTTTCTCTTCTGTGCTCTTTCCCACTTCCTCATCGTACATTCTAAAAGGGACGTTAAGCTCGAATATGAAGCTTTTTCGCAGGTATCAGCAGGAAATTCTGCAGCGCCGCGACCAAGAATGTGTTAACGACTTATGGAGAGAATGTAGAAGAGAGAGAGAGAGAGAGAGAGAAATTGAGATAGGAAGAGCCTGCTTAGCACACACAGTACAACAGTGATGTACTGCCTTTTGCAATTACGGTTTCGCAGCGTGGTGATAGTGCGCAAGTAGTTTTAATTCGTTTCGTTGCGGAGAAAAGTCCGCGCCTGTGTAACAACGCGGACTGAATTTCGCAGCGAAATTTCATTACGCTAAATACCAACAGAACGAAATTTTCAATATTTGATTTCGAATCCCCGGCGAACATTTGCATTAACTCTGAAACGTTAATAGGAAGTAAATCGTCAAATAATGTTAATATGATTTCACGTATGTATAATATCAAGCGAGATCCGGTTTTCCGACAATGAAACAAGAAAGAGAGAGAGAGAGAGAGAGAGTTAAAGCGGCACGCAAAAATAGTCATCTCTGATTCGTAAAGATTTTATTGCAATATAACTGTATTTTTAAAAAAATGCAGCCGTGTGTGTGATTCATATTAATCAATCTCATTAATATTTCGAAATATCTTTCTTTGCGTTTCTTTTTTTTTTCTTTTTGTAAAATTAAAAGTTTTCAATTATAAGCGGAGAGATTTTATTAAATCAAAGAATAAGCAAATATATAACAGAGTCGAACGCGGAAAGATTTAAACTGCGCGCGCACACATCGAGCGCGCGAATCGCTCTTATCTGCGTTCAATTTTTTTTTTTTTTTTTTTTTTTACATGTGAAAATAATTCCATCCAAATTTTAGTTTGTATATTAGAATTGTAAAATATTTTCTTAGCAAAATGTGCTTTTTACGATTTTTTTTTTTTTTTTGCCGGTGGAAGAGCTAGGCGTGTAACACTTCTTCATCTTTTATTCAACATTCTTCTTTTCCTGTCGTGTGTTTGTGTGTGTTGTATTTCTACTTCACTTTATACCGTACACGTTATAATTCACGCACAGACAGGTCAGAGCTTGCGGCGAATGTCGGCTCGGCCAGGTGTGATATCAAGGTCCACTGAGCTAGCATAGATCCCGCGTTAGTCGGCATTTTTCCAAACGACTTTACGTAAAGGGATTAAAGCGAAATCGAGCTTTAAATTGATAGACAGGGAGAAAGAGAACGAAGGCAAAAGAGAGAGAGGGAGAGAAAAAGAGAGAGAGAGAGAGAGAGAGGAAGTGCCATTGATCGGAGTCGGTTTTACTTAAATCGCCGATGATGCATGCTAACTAGTAGTCGCGCCCATTAGCGCGCGCGCACGATCGATCTTCCGAACGGAGATTGTCTATAGGTCCATACACGGGCACGATGCTCGTAATTGGCTACAACACCATAACCAGCTGTTGTGTCCGACGTCTTTCATCATTCAAAGGGAACACGGCACGGTTGCTTCATAAACTCGACGAAATGTGCAATAAAAGTAAAGAGTTCGCGTTCGTTTAAGAGACTTGCACGATGATAGAAACAATGTCCGAATAATACGCACTTTTGCAAAAAAAGTGATATTATTATCTTAGCCAAGATATTGCGCGATTTATTTCTCAATAACTTCGAAAGAAAAATATTTCGAATAATTTTTGTTTTAAATATACAAGACACTTATCTTGGAAATTGTACGACGCGTGCGTCAAAAATCCAATCGGATTGATCGAAATCTCTTATTTGCTTGAAATGGAATGGAATTAAGGACGTTCTCCGACTAACAGTGGTTAGCAACCTAAATACAGTGGTTGGCAACCTAAAATATCTCTTCTCGTGAGTAAGTTTGTACTGCTGTAACAAAGTTAAGTTGAGCTATTCAGCACTGCTGAAGACCCGCTTACTCTGCGCAGAAGTTCAAAAATAGCTGCGGTACACAGCGCACATAAATCCAGCAAAACAAAAAAAAACCAAAAAAAAAGCTGACAGTTTGAAAACAATGGTTGCTTGCCATATTATTCAAAATCGTATTTTAATTAAGACACTCTCCGCTACCACATACTTGTTTTTTCAAAAAAATCCTACAAAAATTGTCGTCAGTAATTTTAAAAAACACTTCACAAAGGCTCGGCATAGGAAATCCATGTTAAAAATTGAAACTTAAATCTTCCGTATTTTTGGAATTTAACATTGCCACCCCTATTATCCAAAAAGGCTACGTATAAATAAGATCACAAACTATGTATATCGCAAATTTAAAGAAAATCCTAGGAAAATCGAATAATTCGGAGAACGTCCTTTAAAATTCTTTAAAAAAAGACATTATCTTGCACATATCTCATATCTTACGTTAATAAAACGATCGCGAATGAATCGCGAAGAAAGTCGCGTGAGTGAAATGTTAGCATACTTCGAGGTAATTGAATTAAAATAGTAATGATATATTAACTGTAATAGAGATTCTCTTCACGGTAATGCATCAATGATAACGCGCATATTTTATGCGCTTGTACAATGGTCGCAGCTCATAATTTATGTATCGTCGACGATGCATTTTCAGGGAAACGGGCAACCGACATTACATAATTCATTGAATTTATACGAGCAGAAGAGCAAACTGTATGGACTATAACATCATAAATCCTGACCGTTTGAAACAAGAAAAATCGAAGGTCGAGGGCGTAGCGTGTACTTCCCGTCAAGAATGCGACGGAGGAAAATATTTGCGCAGATAAATAATGTAATCATTACTGAGAGCGTGTTTCAGTTGATCGTAGCGAAGAATAACTTGTTTTCTTTCAATATATATATATATATATATATATATATATATATATATATATATAAAAAGAAAAAATACATTTTTATAATTTCTTGAATTTAAAACGCGATAAAATAATTTCAATCTGAAAAGCGTCGTAAAGTGTTCGTCGCGTTAAAACAAATTGCTCCGAGAATTTGTTATCAAAGAACGGTTTATATATAATGTTTCAGTTCTGTGACAACGTAGCAACGTGTATATGCTACGAGGGAGGAAAGGGCTGTGCATTATAGATTATTGTTACCCTCCCTGTAATCTACATAGTTATACGTTATCCGTCTCGGCATGTTCCATCACGAGTACATTCACGAGCGGACGAAATGCAAGCATTTCTCCGCAAAATGCGATACGCATTTGACAATTTCAGGGACAATACGCAATCAAACAATCAAATTTGCCGCTCAATCTTACGTGCTTTATTTTTTGCTTGATTTTTACCGAGAACCGCAGTTCGCCTCTTCGCAATTATTTTTTCTAAGGATTTTTGTTCTAGTTTTCTACTCTTCGAATCTCGTTTTGCGTTCTGTTTGTTCAAACAAAAGCTCTGTAATGAATAATTGTTCTCAACGGCACACTCTCTGGAAAAAGAAGCATCCTATCTCGATGTGAGACGTCGCTTTGCGAATATTCGAGAGAGAGAGAGAATCTTCGGCTTGGCTGACTCATAGTTGACCCATAGTCAGCTGACTCGGCTGACCTATTAATTGGCCAGACAGCGATTTCTTCGTCGAAATAAATTCTTTTCTTTGATTCACCGCGCCGTGAAATCACGAACAAAAATTCTTATGTGTTTTGCAATGATTGATAAAAGTATATCACTTAATTACGAAAGAAAAATATCAGGTCTACCGGAAAGTTTTGTCCGTTTTTGGAATAAAACAAAATACAAAAATTTTTCTTACCGTCAATAAACTTGATTAAATAATATAATTGCCATTATTATTAATGATTTCTTGCCAGCGTGAGGGCAATTTGTATATCCCATTTTTGAAAAATTCAGAAAAATTTGCATTATGTTTTATTCCAAAAACAGACAGAACTTTCCGATAGACCTAATATTTAAAAAATTCTTGATTGTAAAAGGAGGCGTTTCTGAACAAATTGCAGGAAGTAATGCACAAAACTGGTTTTGAAGTAACAACCAAGATTACAACTGTGTAATATTTAGCGATGGTTGAATTCAAGAACACTGAGGATGACTATAAATAAATAGTTGAAACGTTTGTTCTTAATAGGAGATATATATTCATTGTGCACAACTTCCTGCAATTTGTTAAGAAACGCCTCCTTTCACAATCAAGAATTTTTTAATACAACTGAACCTGAGGATCACCTCTGTTACTTTATTAATAATATTAGGTTTACCGGAAAGTTCTGTCCGTTTTTGGAATAAAACAAAATACAAATTTTTCTTACCGTCAATAAACTTGATTAAATAATATAATTGCCATTTATTATTAATGATTTCTTGCCAGCGTGAGGGCAATTTGTATATCCCATTTTTGAAAAATGTTTTATCTAAGGTCGAAATCACCTGTTTCAAATGTTTTATCTAAGGTCGAAATCACCTGTTTCGAATTTTTCGAACCATCTTCTGCATGTCCTATCAGAAACTGTACCTTCGCCAAACACTTTCAATAAATTTCTACATGCTTCTGTAGCATTTCTTCCTTGTTGAAATTCGTACAAAATACAGTGGCGTAAACTGAACTTTATCAGTAGCCATCAGTACACTATCGCTTCGCACATAAGACTAACGCGAATCAACTTTGTTTTAGTTAATTTGCTACGTCAGTATATTGTACATTAAGTGATAAAAATAGAGAGGCACACACGCGCCAAATAAACATGTGCTTGCGTGTCGAAACTTGTTGTGATAGAAACGGACAGAACTTTCCGGTAGACCCGATACTTATACGTACGTTTATATATATATGTAACTAAATATAAAATTTATCGAATTTTCGAGATTTAATTTAATTTTTCAAAACAGATGACGCGTGACACGAGTCACGCAAGTGCTGGATAAAAATACGTTGCTTGTAAAAATTCTTTTGCCTTAGGACGAGCGCGTGTATAAAAATAAAGTGAAATAAAACTGTGCAACATAATCTCGCGCTATGGTTAGGTATACATCGAGTACCCCGTGTGTGTGTGTGAAGTACCGACCATAAATCGGGTCATCCAGAAGAATCCGCTGCCTTAACCAATAAAAATTCAAGTGCGCGCCGCCGGCGAAATTATTGACCGCTCGCGAAACACAAGAGAAACAAGAGTATCCATAAAATTTTCAGCCGCTTTTAATATACGGCGGAAATTCGGCAATAGGTCTGTTTTTCCGCCGAAATAAAATTGTTTTTCAAACGCGCGGGGCTTACGTGACAGGCGGTGTACTGACTATAACTAAAATAACACCTTTGTTTTACATAGCGAAATTTTTCTATTTCGGCGAAAAAAGCTCGCGTTCTCGGGTTCTCTCTCTCTCTCTCTCTCGCGTGATTTACATCTTGGCTCAGTTGTGACCAACTTTGCTCGTAATTATTCGTGAGATTTGACCGATCGATAACGTTCTCGAATATCGCAGTATCAAGAATCCGCGATTTCGGTATTTATCCCAGCACGCTCGTAAATCTTAACGAATTACGCAAATAACACACGGCGTCGATCCTATGTCGTGCGCGCGGCCATTATCGCCGTGAATTCGGGAAATGATAAGCTCTCCGCGGCCGTATTGTATAAATCACTTCAATTTGGCGTCGTCAATTAAAACGTTTCGGTCAAGTAGATAAGCAATGTCACTTCGGTATATTACACGGATCACGTCAACGATAGTTCAAGGATTTCTCTTGAAACGCGACTAACTAGACTCGTCGCACGTGATGATTCCGTTCAAGTAATATTGTGTAAGATCTCTCGAAGATCTATCACACTTCTGATATAATATTAAACTGTATGATGACACTGAGGGCAATTTTAAATAAAACTCGGCACTTCACTTTAATTACTGAATAATATATATATATATATAAGTATAAATTTATTAATTATGACACGTTACAATTAAACCCAAATAGGGGTAAACAGTACAGTTATTGGCCTCCCAACAGTAATTGACCATGTATTAAAGAAGTAATAAATATAAATAAATACTATTATTATATTCTAAATTATAAACATTTTAATATTAATTAAGTTCTTCTGCTCCGAATAAAAGTAATATTATAATATTTAAGAAGCTCAAAAACTTATTGTTACACGACAAACATTGGCCAACCGGTCAATCACTGTTTTTAAGGTTATGAAAACCATGTGACAGTCATTGGCCTCTTATTTTGAGTTATAGATACAAATGTAAGTAGGTTTATTAGTTTTTAATGTGTTATAAATAAAATATTCATTACTATATCTTCATAAGTCAAAACAAAAAATTTATTATGTTAACTGTTATGTAAACAGATACTAACAGAACTCATATGGCCAATAACTGTCTATTTTGACTATAAGGAAATATTTTATCAAATTTTGAATACTTTTTCAAATTTTCTAATAAATTTATTATTTTATTTGCAATTGTTATAGTTTGTTTGAGCTAGTAATACTGAAGATTTACTTTAAGTTATTAAAAATTTAATTTTATAATTCACTCTATATAGCGCAGGTTTCCTTAAGTGGCCAATCACTGTATCTCTTACCCCTATATCACTCTCGGCACGTTACACATATTCAAATCTTTGACCGATCTCGTCAACGGTTCCGAAAACGACTCTCTGTATCAGCAAGTATCTCCAAAGTCATGCGCGATACAATAACATGTGTTCCTAGAGATGGCGCGATACGACCTTTCTCAAGGGAATTACAATAATAAACAGATAAGGGCAGTTAGCTACAAGGCAACACACATATCAAGCCATTCGGCAAAGTCGAAATATTCAGACAGAATTATTTTTTAGGCGCTTACAATTGTCTTACGCGAGAAACGAAATAACATCGCGCGTTCGATTTTTCAAACTTTTTTTTTCTTTCATCCTATTTTTTTCTTAATAAATGTTGATTGTATGTAGCTAACATTAACGGTACGGTCGGTAAAGTGATTTCTCGTGCGGTAAAATGTTACAGTTTGTTTCTGTCCTGTTCCTTAAGCTAAGCGGAGAACAACCGCGGATCCTTAGAGCGAGCAAACGGCGAACAAAGCAGCAAAGTGTATTTCTCTTACGGGTCTCTGAAAGGGTTTCCATGGCGTTAATGTAAGCTCGGGGCCAGCCGTCATGTTACTTTTGTTTCCCGAGCTAAAGTAACCATGGTCACCCATGGACTACATATAGCGCAAAGCCGCAGCAAAGACCGCAGTAGAGATGACTCGCAAGTTTTCGCCAGCGAAGTACAACGGAATGCGCTCGGAAACGAGAGAACTTTGAGACAAGCGCCATTTTCTACATCGATATCGATAAATTGAGAGTAGCCCGATAAGCGAGAGCGCGTTACCCTTCGTCAAACGTGGAAAATTAATCCGTTGCGTGCGCGTTTAATCGCGCGCGTAGTAGTTAGCGCTATTTATTTTACAAATTACAAAGTTGCGAAACAGTTTTGCTGTGAATCTCTCTCGCATCAATTTAAGGGGAGGTTCTAGTCAAAAGGCCCGAAAATTAACGTAATTTCATGATTTTAACGTTAAAAAAACAATAATAAACAATTTTTTTTTTTAAACGCTTCCTGAAGGCTTTAATTTGAGCCGTCAAACATCGAAATCGGTTAAGTCGTTGAAGCGGAATCGTGTGCGGCGCGTAAAAAAAAGTTATTAAAAAAAAAAATAAATAAATAAATAAATAAATTATATAAGAGGAAATATCCTTTTGGCTATACACATTTTCAAGACCCTAAGAATAAAAATAAAGCAAGTGCGGCGCGCAAAAAAAAGTTACTAAAAAAAAAATAAAAAAAATAAATAAATAAATTATATAGGGAAATATCCTTTTGGTTACACATTTTCAAGACCCTAAAAATGAAAATAAAACAAAAAAAAAAAAAATTTTTGTTTTCAATTTTGACTAGAACCTCCCCTTAAAATTACACAAACTCACGTGTCAAACGTGTGTAAGTTTGGTGTTGTTTTCATCTGCGGAGAGTATTGAGTTGACTCAAACATTTTCGGAGAAACAGCGTTAGCGTTCGGATTTTTGTTTATTACGAACGCGCGCGCTGAGTTTGTTTTAAGTAATAGTGATTTAAGTAATTCCCCGCAGTACTTTAATCTTGCCCCGCAAAATTAGCGCGCCGCAAGAAACTCGCGGCATCGCCCGCTGCAAACGAGCTTCCTCGAGAAACATGCTGCAAGAATTGTAGCGGTCGGGGGCAGACGTGCTATTTAGCCGAGCAACCTGCCACAATTATTATTATAACTTACACACACAAATGTGCGCTACGTCTGGTAGTATATAAACTTAAATATATATACGTTGAAATTTACAGAAATCCCAACATTATCGACCATCACGGGAGGAACGACACCCTTTTGCCGGCCAGTAGGGAGAAGAGCCGGTTTCGCAGTTTGTCTTGGGAACAGTACGATCCGGTTCACCAAAAGTACTTGGAAATCGGTAAGTACCAATACGTCGCGATTAAACGTTTTCTATATTTTCAGACGGTTCGACTGGATCTCCCAATTAAAGATATCCCAATTTTTTAATATACGACAAACTCAAATATATAAATAACTGCAAAATGCACTTTTTTTATATCGGAGTCGTGTGCCACATATGCAAACCGGTTGATCTCGAGAGAAACCACTCGCCGTTCGATTAGTCTTCACTTGACCGTGCGCGCGTGAAGAAAGTGCACGCCGGCTGCCGAGTTAGCTCGAATTAGAACAGGTCAGGTCCCGGGCGGAGCTTTCATCGTTTCGTACGTGAGAAAAGAAAGGACAGGAGATGAAGTGTCGCGCCAGGAACACGGCTTGCCACTCGTGTGTAGCTGTCCGAGCTACGGGAAAGAGCCGACTGGAGACTTTCCGCGAGGTCATTTTTATTGTGAGGGCTGCGCTCGAGCACGTTGTAGATGACGCGAAATGAGTCTCTTTGACTTGAAAAAAAAAAAAAAAAAAAAAAAAATTTCGCGCTGACTTATTCCGCAAACTGACCGATATTAATACGCGCGCGCGCGCGCGTATAACATTGAAAACGAGCTAATTACTTTTACTACCCCAGAGTGTCATTTTTGACGACCGACAAAAATGCCAAAGACAAAACCAACGATATCGATAAGGATCTATACTGTTGCAGATCGGTTTTGTAAACTATTATTTTGTAAACTTTTATTTATTATTAGAGAATAATATAAAAACAATATACATAGTTTTTAGTTTCTGAAATGTATCCGCTAAAACAATGAAATGTGCTACATGTGGCAACACGGATAAAAAACAGTTAAAAATAAACTTCCAATACAGAGAGAGAGAGAGAGAGAGAGAGAGAGAGAGAGGGAGAGAGAGAAAGATAAAAATCTGAACTTGGAAAAAATTTTATCTAGATCACGCTTCAGTAAAAGAGACACGGCGAGAAGCTAGTCGCTATTTTTCACCAGAAAAGTCTGGTCAAAAATCGCGTTGAACCAATATCCTGCATTCCACATTGTCCGATATTCGAGACGACTCGAGTCGACTTGTGAGTCGATTCTCCCAGATGCTCGCGTGTGATCAGAGAAAAATGTGCCGTGTGAAAATGGAGCAAAAAAGAGCGGCTTCTTTCGTGATTAATTCTTTTTTGTACTTTCGTCTTTCTTATCTGATCCCGTGTAAAAGCCTCCCCGTCTAAAAGCTCGAGAAAACAAGATCTTTACTGAAAGGACTGATACATATCTGATATCTAGCTATATATATACATACATATATATATATATGTAGGCGGTAAATATTTAGAAAAGGTCATCCCCCTTCGATTTTAATGAGCTTGACATATGTTGTCAAGGACACCTTCTTGAGTAACAATCAAAAGGTTTTAGCAGTCGCTAAAACATATATATATTGTATATATACTGTATATATACTGTATATATATTGTATATATATACAGTATATATTGTATATATACACATTGTATATATATTGTATATATACAACGTATATACATTGTATATATATTGTATATGTATATATATACAATATATATATATTGTATATATATACAATATATATATATATATATTGTTTTTTACTCTCTCTTCTAAAATGTAAACAATTAAAATTTGAAAAAATTTATGTTCTCACCTAACATTATCCCGCAATCTAATGAATTTTCTTTCTTATTAAAAAACATCCGACATGTGTATGTCTGTGTTAAACACACTGTGTTAACAATTTTTACAAAAATTTCACTTGCAATGTTTTCCTTTCGCACGCTTTATTTCAATACTATACAAAACAATGATGTGCCGAGTATTATCGGCAAGTCTGTTCCGAATTTTACGCGGCGCGGAGAAATTCAATAAACTTTTATTCCTTCGATTCGGTTTAATCTTCGATTTCCGGCAACTCGAGGGAGATGAAATGGGTGGGGGAGGAGGCTTCCACCGAAACGAAAACAGCAATCGTCGGTTCGAGTGGTTGTTGTTTTACGTCTCGGCGTTCCGCTTTTGTTCGCCTATCCGCTCTCACCGCAGCGTTCGCTATCTACTTCGCAATAGTTTTTGCTCGTCTCAAACCTTTGCCTTTGCACTCACCCTTCCCCCCCTCCCCTTTCTGTAGCTACTCCCCTAATTCTCATATAAACGTGCTTTGTTTTAGCATCGATTAACTTTCTCACGCCGGGTTAAAACATTACTCTTGGTTTTGTTTATAATTACTTTTATACATTCAAAAAAAACTCAATCGTTAAATTTATCATCAACTGGGAGGCTGGAAATCTCTTTCCGTATTTTTTACCCTCAAATATCAACTTGAACCAGAACCTTTGGTACGTAATTGTGATTTTAAAGAGAATGCGCGTCTTTTGGATGGAAATCTTTGTCTATAAATATACATTTTGTGTGTGTAAAAGTGTAGCGCGAAAAGCTACGGGTAACAGGTTGGCGGCGACATGAAATAGCGAGCTTAAATAGATTACGCAAAGATTACAAGGCAAGGGCCTGGCTTCTGGCGTGTGAGTTACGAGGCGACGCGCGTTCCGAGTACTCAATCACCTTTGTGGCCTCAATATCGACTGCGCAACGCTAAATCGAACGTAAATTTCTTTTGCATACGACACAAAGAATAGATTTACAAAGCTTTGTATAAGTAGTTTATGACGCACGCGTCTCAAACTACTTTTGTTTTTTTTTTAATTTAATTTAATTTAAAACTGACTCGTAAGTCGTTTTGTCTTCGTCGTATTAATTGGAGTTAACAATCTTTTTTAACGGAAAATTTCGGAAGAACAATTTCTTTCGGAATTGGCTTTTCTTTGGACGGTTTCTCCTCTCTTTTGGGAGAAATCTTTCCTCCTTGGGATTAAAGGCAGAATGAAACCCGGAAAGGCAGCAGTGGGCTGTCTCGGGACTATCACCGGGGGTATAAAGCGCTAAACGGCAGCAAGTTTCGTCCGTCGAACTTCCGAAGCCTCGCGACTTTGCTCTTACCAAGATTAGCCGGAAGTCTCTCACGGCGGAAGTTGGCAATTTATTACAAAATATTAAGAACGACATCGTCAAACTGGAGAGAGAGGGCGCACTTTCTTCCCCTTTGACCGTCTCGCGTGCAATAAGTATCTTGAATATTAACTTCGATCATATATGTTCACGTTCACTCAACTTGCCGTGTGACGTTGACGTATTGGAATTTATTATCGGAAAATTTGCAAATTGAATTTGTCAAATCGAATTTTCGATATATATATACGTAACAACGACTAACTCTATTTAAACACTGAGAAAAAAATACTATTAACTCAACTAAATGCGTTTAGTTGAGTTTCAGTTTGTTATCTGAAATATCTTGTTTTTTTAATTCAAGCATATGGTAATAAAGATAACAAATTCGTATAAGTTGAATTAACAATAGTGATAATGAACATATTTAATTCACTGAAACCATGAATTGTTTTGTCGAACATAAGTTATGATAATTTCAAATAAAAGATACCGTTAAAAAAGATGAAATAGGCAATTCTCATTTACTTTAATTGAATGTAATCTGAATTTCTTTGTACTAAGTATTTTATCTAATCAAACTGCTTATTTTTATAGGCAGACAAAATATTGTGTTGTACATTCAAAGTTACCTGTATTTAAGCAAATTATTATTTTGTTAAGGGGCACAACTAGTGTGACTGCCCCCAAAAAAGGTGATTTTGGGGAATTTATTAAAAGAAAAGTATGGCATCGAATGTTCGGAACTTTTGAGGATATATTTGTGTATAAATGATCTATGAGCAGCAATTTTTTTGTATGAAAATAGTCAATTTTCAGCGACTTATGCGCCATTTCCCAAGTCTCCAAAAAAAAAAGTTCTCCCACTGCTGCAGTGATTGCGGTCTTCAGAGTGCCTGAAATCAAAAAACAAAAAATGTCCGTTTTTAATATATACAATGCCGACAGAGCCCGAATAATAACGGAGGTACAGCCCCTCAGCTTACGCACGTTTCTGACCGACGAGCAGCTGCTCTTTAAAAGGCTGTCGTTCACAAACTAGTTGAGATCCACCCTTGAAATTTTAGTATGTTATTCTTGGAACTATAGACTATCGAAAAGTGCAAAAAAAAATCGATTTTCTAAAAGTTTCACACTAGTTGTGCCCCTTAAAACAACTAAATTGTGTCTTTCGGTATAACCTAATTATTATATCTATTGAAACATGATATCTTCTTACATTAATCAATATTTTTATTGACAGCCCGTGACCGCTGCATATAATTGAATCAAATACTATTTTGTTACTTCAACAACTTTTTTTCTCAGTGTACGTGCCATCAAAAGCGCTAAGAAAAAAACATAAATCGTAGTCGGCAGTGGTCTCAAAACATCTGTTTTTTTAAACAATTTCAATTAATTCTAAAACACAAATCTAGAACCGGCGTTAACGTAAATAATCTTGTTCTCTTACCGGGAGAAGTAACAAGTTTTCTCTCTCTACGCACACGTATAGTTATTATCCTTACAGGAGCCATAACTTTGCATTCTTCTTTTGCTGGTTATTATACCGGCATTAAACTTACGGTCTCGGCAGACTTGAGTCATGCGTTTTAATTAAAAAGAGATACTCCGCCGCGTTCCATTACCGCGTTCGCCCAATCTTATCTCTCTCTCATATACTACTCACATGTATTTTATTCCTCAAGTCGGTCGCGAATTCATGTCGGGGGCGAAAAGCGGGGGCGTATGTGCGTGCGAAAGCTACGAGAGAGGAGGGAAAAGTTTCCGTAAGCGTCAATCTAATCGGCACTGTAAACCATACCCGGCGCGAACTTCACCGGATCTTTCCCGACTTTCTTATGCGCGCTCGCGCGGACGACAATGTTCGTTCTCTTGTAAAAGTTTCAGTGCCTTCCTGGCGCACCGCCATCGGCACCCGGGAGGAGAGGGATACACCTTCGTGCCGCGCGCGTATCCGTGTAAAGATTTCCACAGGAATTTACGTAATAGCAGCGGCTACAAAATGCGGAAGAAAGAAGAAGATCTCTCGTCGCAAGTTTCGTCGTCGTGTCTTTTCGGATGGAAGAGAAGAGGAGGAATCGAAAGAAAAAAAAAATTAATAAATCTTAAGGACGTTCTCCGAATTATTGATTTTCCTAGGATTTTCTTTAAATTTGTGATATACATAGTTTATGATCTTATTTACACGTAGCCTTTTTGGATAATAGGGGTGGCAATGTTAAATTCCAAAATACGGAAGATTTAAGTTTCAATTTTTAACATGGCATTTCCTATGCCGAGCCTTTGTGAAGTGGGGTTTTTTAAAGTTACCGACGACAATTTTTGTAGGATTTTTTGAAAAAACAAGTATGTGGTAGCGGAGAGTGTCTTGATTAAAATACGATTTTGAATAATATGGCAAGCAACCCTTGTTTTCAAACTGTAGCTTTTTTTTGGTTTTTTTTTTGTTTTGCTGGATTTATGTGCGCTGTGTACTGCGGCTATTTTTGAACTTCTGCGCAGAGTAAGCGGGTCTTCAGCAGTGCCGAATAGCTCAACTTAACTTTGTTACAGCAGTACAAACTTACTCGAGAGAAGAGATATTTTAGGTTGCCAACCGCTGTATTTAGGTTGCTAACCACTGTTAGTCGGAGAACGTCCTTAAAGAAAAAGAGATATCGGAGAGAGATTGAAAAATAAAGAGTCATAAATTTCACAAGTAGATTTTCGATGGCTCACGAATATCTTGAGATTAATTTTTCAGATTTATTGTCAGATAATATGAGCTTCGTGAAATATACGAGCTTTGGGGGGGGGGGGGAAACTCGCTAACCGCACGAACCTCTGAACTACGAAAGCTCTGTGAATTATGTGTATTGCGAATATAATTTTAATTTTACAACTCGAGTCTCTCATTACCTCGTGTTTGTAGCGGAATTTAAGATTCCGATTGAGAAAGGATTTTATGCCTCATCCGGACACAGTTTGATATGCGGAGGTGTGCACACGCAAATGTGCCCCCCCAAACCTTATACCTTTCCAATCTCCTTCCAGCCCTTATTCCCTTCGTCTTAAGTGTCGGGACGTTCTCTGCCAAAACAGTTTGAGCGGACTTGGCAAACTCACACTTCTCTCACGCCGCCTCCTTCCACTCTGGTACATACACATCCGCTTAACGAAGGACGAGACTAATGCACGTGGGAATTCTGGCATATTACGACAGGTACTAGACGATCGAGAAACGGAACAAGTCGATAAAGCTGCCAAATTGTAATGCCGCGGTATTATCTCGAGAACCGCACAGATCTTCCCGATTTTGATCTTTTGTACACCGAAAAAATTATATTCTCGTAAGTAGAAGATTTTATACTTAAAAAAATCTTCTTAAAGATTTTAGATGATATTCTTCTGAAATTAAGAATATATTCTTTATTTAAGAATATAGTCTTTTTCGATAGTGAGATATATATGTTTTTCCATAGAGGCTTTTTATATTCTAGTCAGTATATATTCTTATCAATATTACTATTTAGAGGATTTTCCTCTTAAAATAAGAAATTCTTCTTGGCGCCTATTTTAGTATAAAATATACTTAAATTAAGTGGAATATCCTCAAAACAAGAATACAATTTTTTCGGTGTATACATTCCATCCAGTTTTGCAAGAGAGAGAGAGAGATATTCTTTATGTAGAAAAAAATCTTATATTTTGTAGAAAAAAATAAAAGAGAACAAAAATTTATTTGAAATGTAATGAGGAGTCCTCTGGTTCGTAAAAAATCAATTGACTGGTAAGTAACGGGCTTTCGAACCGGTTGCAAGGTATTATGCATTAAATTTTGTAAACGATTCAATCCAAACGTTTCGACTTTATTATGTAGTCATCATCAGTAGAATATAACTAAGATGCAATAACATTTCTTTGTTCTGACGAAAAACGTGATAGGAACAACATACAATAACTTTTTCGTCAGAACAAAGAAATGTTTAGAACCGGTTCGAAAGCCCGTTACTTACCAGTCAAAAATTTATTTACAAAAAATTATTTTCTCGAAGATAAATTTGGAAAAAATTTTTGCTCGCTCGAAATTATTTACGTTCTCAATTCTCGCGTTAAATTTTTTTTAAAATCAAAAAAAAAAAATTGATTACATCAAATTGGCATTTGCTCTGAAAGTCTTTATATAAATAGTTGTAGAAAGCGCAAACAAACCGTGGAAGAAATATATCTACAATCCTGAAACGCAATTCTCAGATGAAGATGCACTTTTCGACCGTGTAAGATGCTTTATTTTATCACCTCGATGAGCACGGGCTGGTACAACATTGCTGGTGCTTACGACTGCAACAACTTTCGTACATAAAAATAAAGGTAAACCCGTATCTCGGTAAATGGAGACAGTAGGTGGGCGAGCGTATCGAGTTGAAGTTCGAGGCGGTGTAACTTCGTCTTTAAGTTCTCGCGAGTCCTCGCTGCAGTTTCCCAACGACCAAGCAGCTGCTCTGGAACTGAATGCAAAGACGCAGCCATGTGTTTCTTGTTACCCCCATTCTTGCAGTCATTATATACCGCTTTCGACCGCTTTCAAGGTATCGATTACTTGGCGTTTCGTTGCAATTACGCGGATTAAAAGAAAAATCTCTTTCTCTGCTTGGATAAAATTGAAAATTTTTTACGACTTTCGTTTGTCATCGTTGATTTTTTTTTTTTTTTTTTTTTGTATTTCTGTTCTCGCGTAAAACTCTTTGTGTTTTAGCTTTTTGTTAAAAAAATTTCGATACACACACAAAGACACGTTTTTGTTACATTGAAGAATTGAACATTCAAATTCCTGTGAATTTATTTAAAAAAATTTTTTAATTTGACACGTAAGTATATATATATATATATACGCGGAGAATTCGAGGATTTAAACAAACCCATCGATCAATTAACGCGAGAGAGTACATCGATCAAACTGTAGCTTTTGTGACAGTTATGCAAATGAAGTGCCAATTAATTACTCGGAGAACGTAATGAAAACCGCGTCTTCTCTATGGAACTCTTCCGTCCCCGGGTGAAGATGAAAGAAAGCGCTTTTTTCTCTCCCCGCAACTCAATGATTAATCAGCGGACGATTAAACTGTTCAATTTGTCATTCGTGGATAATCCCTTTTATATGCTAACGGTGCTTTCTTGAAAAAAAGAGAGAGAGAAAACGGAGTATATGAAGTTGATAAAACGTAGAATTTAAACAATATTCTTGTTTGATTTTTTAAGTTAGATTTTAGTTAAAAAAAAAATCATATAACTTCGAAATTTCAAGTGTTTTTCTTTTTAAATTGTTGTTTGTGTATCTAAAAAAATATAATCGGTTAACAAAAAAGTTTTTTTCGATACGCTAACACATGGTCAATATTGTCGGTTGGGTCAATATTGTCGATATTGGAGTAACGATTTGCATCAATATAGGATGAGATTCGGTTTGAGTCTCTCTCACTTGGCGTTTATTCGATTTTTGGATATCGCCAGACTGATCGCGAGCGATCACGTGCGGGCGAAGATTGATTAAAAATTACGGGTCAACAACTTTGTCGTCTGATTACTCTGCCGTGCACAAATTTACTCCGTCCGATTGCACTCTCAATATCAACTAAAAGGTTTTTTTTTTTTATTAACTCAGAATCCGAACCCGTTACAAAACTTTCTTGAATTCGTGGTATTTTTACAAAAAGAGAAGTTGCGATAGGCAATTAAATAATTAAACACTTTTAAAGAGAGAGAGAGAGAGAGAGAGAGAGAGAGAGAGAGAGAGAGAGAGAGATTATGTGGTTACATCGAGTCTCATATTTCTGATCGGGGCTGTAAAATCGAGCCCGCAACTATTCTCTACATTATGTAGCACGCGTTTCTCCGTGTTTGATGAAACGCACGTTACTAAACGATGCATGGCTCCCGTAGGATTCTATTCGCGGTTTCGAAATTTCGCGGCGACGAAACGTCAAGCAATTTGACACGAGTGTCGGTGAATAACTGTCGCGCCATCGGGGCGATCCAGAAACGTTGGGTCCGTGCGCGGGGGTCACGGAGATTAAAACGGTCCGGGAGACCGTTGGAAGCATCGATGGTTGACGGTATGACGAGCGTGCTTCCATTTGCAACAGCACGTGTCCATCCCTCTGTGGCATGTGCGTTTCGTGTTTATGTAATGCACGCGCCCCCAAACTCCGCGTATGTCGTATCTGCGTACGTTAGCTGGACACGCAGCGAGCATAAATTAACCCGGGGACATGTAATAACTTTCGCATAGATCCGAGAGCCGCACTTTGGCGGCTCTTAATTGCGTCATAAAGACTATTGAATTCGGGACCCGGAGCGTTTGCAATTAGAGAATAAATGTTTGTTTCAAACAACGTGTGTGTGTGTGTGTCTTCAAATGTTTATTCAAATAACATTGTTTTTTTTTTCCTGCCCAAGAAAATGGACGAGATAAAGTTTGGCGAGTTTGTTTTAATAGACATTGCGCGGAAATAGATTGCGCGCTTTGCTCGAGGGGAGACGCCGGGAGGTGATGAAACTACGTTTTACTCAGACTCTCTATATTACTTTTCGGCGCCACGGTGCGAATGCAAGCGTTACACGTTGTCGAGACACGAACGAACGGCACAAGTCTGCAGCACTTAATCACGGTATTACCGTGACAGAGTGGCGCTAATGCAATGCCAATTCGGCGTTAAGAATTAATGCGTTCGCGACCGAGAGCTTAGCGGTTGTTACGCGACCGCGAAGTGTATGCATACCTATGTCAGCATCGATGACGGCAGAAGGATCGTGACGTTATCGTACGGAAATAATGTCGGTTGTTACGAACATATCATACAATGGATATATTTCAGATTATATTAGGTCTATCGGAAAGTTCTGTTCGTTTTTGGAATAAAACAAAATACAAATTTTTCTGAATTTTTCCAAAAATGGGATATACAAATTGTCCTCATTGCTGGCAAGAAATCATTAATATAATAATGGCAATTATATTATTTAATAAAGTTTATTGACGGTAAGAAAAATTTGTATTTTGTTTTATTTCAAAAACGGACAGAACTTTCCGGTAGACCTAATATTTAAAAAATTTTTGATTGTGAAAGGAGGCGTTTCTGAACAAATTGCAGGAAGTAATGCACAAAACTGGTTTTGAAGTAATAACCAAGATTACAACTGTATAATATTTAGCGATGGTTGAATTCAAGAACACTGAGGATGACTATAAATAAATAGTTGAAACGTTTGTTCTTAATAGAAGATATATATTCATTGTGCATAACTTCCTGCAATTTGTTCAGAAACGCCTCCCTTCACAATCAAGAATTTTTTAATATAACTGAACCTGAGGATCACCTCTGTTACTTTATTAGTAATATTAGGTCTACCGGAAAGTTCTGTCCGTTTTAGGAATAAAACAAAATACAAATTTTTCTGAATTTTTCAAAAATGGGATATACAAATTGCCCTCACGCTGGCAAAAAATCATTAATAATAATGGCAATTATATTATTTAATAAAGTTTATTGACGGTAAGAAAAATTTGTATTTTGTTTTATTCCAAAAACGGACAGAACTTTCCGGTAGACCTAATATTTATTTGCTTCTGTAGAAGTATTTTTCGTACAATACGGTACACAAAATTGGAAATTAGAGAAATTTAGGTTTCTAAAACGTCGATTTGCAGGTTTCTATAGTCAAAATTGTCGGAATTCAGTTCACCCTCTTATAAAATATCACGAGATTATCAATTTTAATCAAAAACTGGCGATCTTTAAGAAAAATTAAATATGCAACAAATATATTGTGTCAACAACATCTGCGCGATTTACATAATTAATTTTAATATATATATATATATATAACGTAAAGAGAAAATATTTATCTCGCGCTTATATAAGAGCCGGGAAAGTTTGACGCGGGGGAATTCCCGGGGGTTGGCATTCATTCCCCTAACGTTTTATCGGGCCGCCAAATTAGCGTTGTTGACACAGCCATCCATGTCTTCAATATTCACGATTGATCGAAAGGACAACGCGCGCGCGTGACTGCCACTGACAGGTTAATGAATGCCGTTTTCGCGAAAATTAGCGGCGTCGTGAATTTTCGAGCAGGCCTCATGAGACAATGGCTGTCGCTAATCGCGTAAAACGGCGCGAAATTTCGAATCGTCATTGCGGGGAACACAAACGCTGTTCTTTATAATTTCGTCCGTGACTCACAACGATCAAAACACGTCCGTGAAAATCCCATTAGCCCTGTCGATCATGCGATTAAACCTCCGATAGATTGAGCAAAACAACTTTCGCATCTACGCGTCTGCGCGGGACAGCGTTGTATAACAACATAAATTGGACGAATCATATTTTATTATTTTAATAAACATAACACGAGTACAATAGTATTTTATTCAATTAGTTAGTTTATCTATAAATAAAGATTCATTTGAATAACATACTTCTCTGTGTGCGAGATATTTATTTTTGTTTTACTACTCGCGAAAGACACGTCGAATCAAAATTAGATAAAAAATTACTTAATTATAATTTGTCCGAGCTTAGAAAAAATAAAATAAAATAAAAGCATCGATTTAGGTTTTTTTTTTTTTCTGGAATATTCTCGTATGTTAATATAACTTTGAAAACGCAGGAAGTCTCCCGGTAATGACCGAGGTACGCTCGGAGTTCTGTGAATGCTACCGGAGATTACATCCGGTATTAATATTGCCTTTTCCAAGGTAAAGACGAAGTTAGCGTCGGTCGAGGCGAGGTACGAATAGCCGTAAGTTACTCGCGCGACATGTCCGTCGATATTGCGATAGTTAAGAGGGTCCTGGAGTAAGACCCGAAGTCCGCACTGGGGTCTCTGCCCGGAAAGTGGCGCCCTCAGTGGTTAAGTTATTCCGTCCTTCTTTTAAAGTGAGACGGGCAATCGCGCTGTCTATCGCGTCACCGGTCTTT